>NC_056745.1:81588861-81591361 GCF_019279795.1 Protopterus annectens | reverse complement strand
GACATCTGCACCATTACCGAGTCATGGTTTAAATCTGGAGAAGGTACTCCATCAGTACAAGGTTTCAGTGCCTTCCTTACATTTAGACTATCACCTGCACAGACAGGGATAAGAGATGGAAGTGTCTTGATCAACATTAAGAAGTACACCTCTAGGTTGGTTAAACAGGATGATTCCCTGGAGTTCATCCACATGCAAAGGAACATAGACAAAGTCCCTAATTGTTAGGGCTGTCTGTAGAGGAAAAAGGCAAGTTCCCTGCTATTTTGCTTATTATTCTGGCATTGCAGGATTAAGGCAATTTGTATGAAGCAACATAGACAATTTTAATGTGTGGCAACCGTTTGTGTGGAATAAAGGTGAAATACATTCCTACTTTTCTCACTTATCGCAATCCGATGTCTGAATTGTACATTGAAGTGGCTATAACTGTTCCGTGGGAGATTGTCAGGATGAATGTAACTGACCCTCTTGTCATTTGCTCAGTTTAAACAGTTATCTCAAAAAATCAAATAAATAAATAAATAAATAAAAATAAGGGATAAAATGCAGTAGAGAACATCCAGACCTTTAGAGGTGGGGGACTGGTGGCCCCCACTCATGAAGGCTGTATAAGTAAATTTTGACATACTTAGCAGTGACTCCTGCTTTGAACCCCAACTACTGTAAAACCAGGCCTGCTTAGAGGTGTACAAAGAAGATTGTTGTAGTTTGTCCAGGGAGCCAGGGAATATGTCATGTCATGTGAGAAACAGTGTGGTCATTATTTCTTTAACTTCCCAAACCAACGTCAGATGGGTGCAACAGTGCGCTATGTTTGTAAAGAATACTGTGCTGTCTAAAAGTAACACGTTGGAAGCATTACTTTAATTATTTTTTTCACATTCCCCATAATCAGACATCAGATACATATACATTTGATTATTTTGGGGGGAGGGTAAACACACGTTGTTTATGTGTGCCTGACAATAAATCTGTTCTGTTTGTTTTGTTTTCAGTTTGCCCAAGTCTGACATTCGAGGGGTACACAGAAGGTGGCCATCTTTTAGAAGTAGGAGTGACGAGGCATGTTGTATATACATATGACACCATCAACTTGAAATATATGACTTTGGCCATTTTCCCTTAATTTTCTTCCCAATTTAACACCAGAAAAGGATATACAGAAAGTGTCACCTTTTCTAAGGTGGGGTTAGAGAGGCAGTTACTATTTCCATATGCAATTTATGTATCATCACAAGCATTTGTCTTCACTTAATGCTCATATCTGACTGCAATTTGGTAAAAGTTGAGCAGTAAGTCTCTGATACAAGTCATTTCTTCCTTGAAATATAAAATTAAGAATTATTTCCTTTAGCATGATTTTTGTTCGGGTCATCATTGAATCAACAGGTTGGTAAAAAGCTCTAACATGCACCTCAAAGCACATATAAACCCATGGCTTCTGGGTGTCTAGCAGCTCCTAGACCTCCAGCTTAATTTAGTTATTACAACATAATCCTGGTCAGTTAAGGTGTGTTGAAATGATGCAGGATAAAGCTGAAGATGAAGACTGCAGTTCTCCTCTTAATCATGATTTATAGTCAGATGGTCACTGGATGATAAGGTTGTTTAAAAAATGTAACATGCACCTCAGTGCATTTAGAACCCCCATGGCTTCTGGGGCCTTATGGCCCCCCAGATCCCCAGATTAATGCACTTATTTTCACCAGTGTTATTACAATGTAGTCTTGGTCATGTATAGTGTGCTGAAAGGATTCAGAAAAAAAAAACAAAGATGAATAGCAAAGACTAAGTTCTTCCTTCTTATCATGATTTGTGCTCAGGTCATCATTAGATGTAAAGGTTGTTTAAAAAATGTATCTCAGAAGCATTTCAAAACCTCATGGCCAGATCTCTGGCTTAATGCAGTTGTTTTCACCACTGTTATCAAAGTGCAATCTTGCCTACCTTAAATATGTTGAATGAATAAATGTAGGGAAAACTGAATAGGTAGAAAAACTATGAAACAATGGAAGAAAAAAGTAATCTGGGTGGTGTGGCTTGACCAGGATGTGGGGCATCGGGGACACAGGGTGTTGCATGTGTTTAGGGCAGTAGGCAGCTGGGAGGCAATGTGCAGCCCCTTGATCTAGGGCACCAGTTAACATAATGCCAACCATGTCTAGAAAAGAGCTTGACAACAAGTTCTAGATGTTCTTGCAGCTGTTTTCCTGTTGATCAGTGAGGAGAGTGTGATGTCTGCTACACTGAGCCCCCTTGTAGTTATGGGGTCCCCCATGTCCTTCGGCACACCACCAGCCATTTCATGAGATGAGTACCCTTGGCAAGCTTAAGTTCCTGAGACCCTGCATTCTTCTAACCTTCCCTCTAGCAGAAGCCCTGTAGCAGAATAAAAGTGAACAGCCTTCCCTTGAATGGGAGAGTTTATATTGGCCCTTGACTCCTAACCCCCCACCAGCCAGTTTTCCCAGTACATGCCCCACTAACTGAACACAGG
>NC_056745.1:81513861-81583861 GCF_019279795.1 Protopterus annectens | reverse complement strand
TGTGATTCTTCACTGTAACAATGATGGGACTGAACATTATTGTCTGAAATCATCTACATGTTGAAATACTTTTTGTACTTATGGGTATTTGTGCACGCTACTGATAAATGTTTTCAACAGCAAGAGTTCAAGGATGGATCTTTTGGGATTACCTATTTTATCACTTGGTAGCTACATTAAGTATCTAGCCAGTGTTCACTTTGACTATGATTTGTAAGATAGTTTCTAAGCCACTGAATTATTTTTAAAACTTATTTCAAGTTTTGTGAGTCTAAGAGCAGCTGTTGAGAAACTACATTTAAGGCTCAGGAAAAACCTAAGAAAAGTAATGTAACTATATGACACTGATTCTTTGTTTGATATATTGTGTAACTATACAACACTGATTCTTTGTTTGATATATTGTGTATCTACATGACACTGATTCTTTCTTTGATTTATTGTGTATCTACATGACACTGATTCTTTCTTTGATTTATTGTGTATCTACATGACACTGATTCTTTGTTTGATTTATTGTGTATCTACATGACACTGATTCTTTGTTTGATTTATTGTGTATCTACATGACACTGATTCTTTGTTTGATTTATTGTGTATCTGTATGACACTGATTCTTTGTTTGATTTATTGTGTAACTATACGACACTGATTCTTTGCTTGATATATTGTGTAACTATATGACACTGATTCTTTGTTTGATTTATTGTGTATCTACATGACACTGATTCTTTCTTTGATTTATTGTGTATCTACATGACACTGATTCTTTCTTTGATTTATTGTGTATCTACATGACACTGATTCTTTGTTTGATTTATTGTGTATCTACATGACACTGATTCTTTGTTTGATTTATTGTGTAACTATACGACACTGATTCTTTGCTTGATATATTGTGTTGTAACTTCTCTTCTGATTCTTTGCTTGATATATTGTGTAACTATATGACACTGATTCTTTGTTTGATTTATTGTGTAACTATACGACACTGATTCTTTGCTTGATATATTGTGTAACTATATGACACTGATTCTTTGCTTGATATATTATGTTTAGCAGTATCTGTAGTACAATATGAATCAAAATCATGTGCAAAGTACGTTATTTTTATTAGATGCTTGTGTATTGCCATGTAGATGCATTTTTCAAGTCGTTTGAGGAGGAGGTAAGCTATATAACTATTAACCTTGAGGTTGAGAATTGTGTTGATGTACCCCTTTGTGTAGATAGGTTATGCATAATTTGTTTCATATGGTACATATATGCTTTTCTCATATAAACCTTTTGATAAGAATCACTACTGGATGTGCTATTGAACTATAAGCTCTGCAAATAAATTCATCTGATAGTAAGAACCGGGGGACAAGAAGCAGGAGATGTGGGCTTGACATTCCAGACCAGTGTGACAGCATTCCTCAGAGTCATGTGATAGAAAGTGAGCACACAACAAGAGAGGGTACAGAATGCCCCCTCTATGATGCACCAGGAGGTGGCATTAGGGACCTAACCACAAAAACGGTAATGATTGCCTGTAGGATGGCTTTGCTATTCAGGATTGCTGATGCTCAGCAGGCAACAGGGGGGAAAAGACAATACAAGGAAAACAAAAAGACTCATCGGATTGGGATTTTCTTGTGTAAGTCTTACAAATACAAAATGTGTTTAATTGATTGTAATGACAACATGCTGCATTACATTCCTCTACAATGAATGCATTGCTTAAATTACAGATTTCTGTTTCTGAGTCTCACTTTCAGCAACCTGCTCACAAAATCACAACTCACAAGATCCTGACTTTCAGCAGCCTTCAGGTGTCCATGGAAATCTGAATGCAGCACAAAGTGTGTCACTTTACCTGCGTGTTGCAAATGGCACTTTTTGAAGGTTTATTACATCACCACCCCAATGTTTCCCTACAACCTGAAACTAGCCAGCCGGTATGTCCTGTATAGTACTGTCACTGTTTGTCCACTTGCACTGTCCCAGTGAGCAGTATTCATGCTATCACTCTTCCTGGATCACACGGCTGTCTCATTACAAGCACCCCCTAAGCTGAAGGAAACAAGCGTACCTTTCCCTAAAGTTACCCATCTCTTATCAGTTCAAGACTTCTTTCCCATTGCTATTCTTAAATCATTGATTAAACTTTTTAAAAGAATTTTGCACACTCAAGTTTTGGTTTATTGCAGCAGGTGTAGTCTGTGTCTGCAGTCTCAAAATATGGGCATAAATGGCTGTAGTGCACAAATAGACTTGTATAAGGTCACTGATTCCATATATAACAATATAAGAGGGGTTTCTAACAGGTGCAATTTCTATAGAAGTAAAAAGGGCATTTGAATCAATCAGTGGGTCATCCTGAATCATACCTGGTTACTATTAAAACTGAAAAAGAAAGGTCTGGGATATGGTCCTATTTGATTTATACACGCTAAACTCTGGCATGACATTCTATGTGAATAGGAATGATACCTGCTCTGACAAGGGGTTCTGAAATGTGAAGGACCACATAGATCCTTTCTGGGGTGAATGTTACTTTCCTTGCTCATAAATGATCTTGTAAAGGCAATTTGCATGTTAGTCTCTATGCAAATAACCTTATTCTTCTCAAGTCTACCTCAGTAAAAAAAGCTACAAAAAACTTTCCTAGTACAAAAAACTACAAAATAACTTCTAAAGTCTATGAAGCCAACATTGGATTTAATACTCTGTATGTGAAAATGACCAAGACGAGATGTTTGCTTACTAGTACAGCACAAAGACACAAGGACTCAAAGACAATTTTACATATTCGCTGCACAATGTGACAGTAACAACTGCCATTTATAAACTATATGTCACAGAGTTATTGTATCAAGTATTCCAAACATGAATTACTTGCTCTTGCGCAAAACAGGCTTTTAAGATGAGTTAAAGAATGTCCCTGCCATTTTACTAAACTAGGTTTGCATGGAATTGATAATGGAAAATTGAGTACGAATAATCAATACAAATTGATGGCTGCCTAGAATTTATTATGAGATGCTTTGTAACCTTTGTCCGTACCAATATTTTATCACAGCTTAAGATCTTCTTATTTATAGCAGATAATGGGAAAAAGACGACTCATTTTCACATAATAGTCAAGTGATTGTCTTTTATTATAGGAAGGCTGGTTTATGACTGCGTAGAAATGTGATTTAAATGTTATCTCTGTCCTTGGTCAAGGGCTGGATGATAAAATTGCTTTTCTAATTGTTTGGTGTGATATGCTAAAATGAATAATGGAACTTGGTTAACTATTACATGGGACTGACCTCCACAATTGTCAGTATTTAGTGCTTGTCTAATATTTTAACGTGATTATTAAAGTGTCTATTAAATAAATCTACTTTCATTTAAACCTGTATTTTTGGATTTCAAAATATAATATCTATGTGGTATAAGCTCGGGGAAAAGACAGACATTTTTGGTCCTTTGTCACTGCTCGTGTCTTGGCACTATGGCACAACTGTGCTGACAAATGGAAGTAACTGCTTTCATATGAGAAACTTTTATTGTTAGAAATGTAAGCTTACAGCTTTGCAATTTAAAGCATGTTTACCATAATATTTAATGTCTGTCGTTACTACAGTTGAGCATTTATTAATTTAGGGACATAGTCAGGATTTTTCAAATTGCACATCAATTTAAAAAATGTATGTCCCTCTCCATAAAGGGCAGCTGCAGATAATATGTGCTTCTGGACAGCATACATTTTTAGTGCTGAAAAAGTCCTCTTTAAATTACTGGTTTAAGGAAAAAATCCAGTCTGGTATTCTGAAAAAATAACATTTTTTTAATTTAAAATCTAGCACATCTCATTGCACAGAATACATTATTGTCCCAAAAAAGTGTACAGTGTGAGGTGCACAGTATTTAATTCTGCTCCCAATATCATTGCACAACCATATTTTCCCTCCTTTTCTACTAACCTACCAACTATCACAAATGTAGCCACCTATGTCTGACAGAATAACTGTGTGCATGCTCTAAAATATCCATACCATAGCTGACCACAAGCTTTCCATCTTTTAGCCTTGCTACATATACCCCAAAACCCTAGCAATCTAAATAACCCCTTGCAATTACTAATCCATCTCTATCATTACATTTCATTAGCGCTTCACTATTGCTCTGACAACCCTACTTTTTTCAAAATGCTGTGCTGTGCTGTCAAATAAATCTACTGATGCTTTTGACCCTGTTAACACAAATAACAGGCTATGAAAATTATCTATTTACATGCATCATTACATGTACTAATCCATACTCAATCGCATTCAGCACCACCTCAGACTTTATGTATGTATCTCTTGAACTATACAGCCAGTTTGCACATTATTTCAGATACAGGTACATAAAATATAAAGCCACAACACTAAAAATGGAAATAAAAATCAGACATAGAACTATGTGGTCTTACCACCTCCAGTTCTCAAGACCCAAACACAGCCTCAGTGAAGAGGTTTACCTTAACTCTAGCCATACCATAAACCAACAAAACATACCCATCATCTCTTACAAGTCTCCCAACCCTCCCACCTCCTTCCATTGGGATCTAACTTAATATTTTTCAATATGAACTTCAGGATTATATGTAAATAACTGCAGGAATTCCATGCAAGCTTAGTGTTGTACCCAAAAGTGAACTAGCCACTACAGGAACTGGTTAAAACCAGCAACTAAAGATAACAAAATACTACCCCAGGCTTTAATCTTCTCAGATAGGATAGAAAAAAAATCAACACAAAGCAGGCGTAGCAATAATATATAAAAATAATTTAGAAGTAAGTCTTCATCCCTTATCCCCAGCTTTATCAGTGTTGAAATAATTATGCCTTATCTCAAAATCAACAACAAAAAGACCATTTGCATTGCAGGGATATATAGTGCTCTAGGCAACAACAGAATCACAATTGAGGATTTTCTTCTTTGTATATCTCAAAATATGCCCCAAGAAACCATCATGATTGGTGAACTAAATATTGAATGGCAAACCTACAACTCAGTCATCACTTCAAATTCACTAAATGTATTTGGATTCTCCCAACTAATCAATAGTGCTGCAAGAGTAGATAAAAAAATTTAAATCTACACTGGACCAGATTCTTACCAATAAAATAAATACAATATATTTGTTATTCTTTCCTGATGGTATTCGTAACCATCTCCCAGCATATGCACTCAGACAATGACACGATATTAACATGTTAGTAATAACAAACCAAGTACCCAACTTAACTAAATTCAACAAAGACATCTTTATGTAATAACTTAAATATAAATTAAACCCTTACACCTCTGTAACTGGAGTTTTCTAAAGATACTCTCCCTAGAAGATGCTGCTTCAGATTTTAACAAAACTTTTTAAAATCTAAATTGCTTAAATTAAATAGTCTCGCTCTGAACAAAAAGAATGAAATCAATTGCAGCACCATGGCTGATAAAGAAAACCAAACAACTACTCTTACAGAAGGAGACAAAGCCTAGAAACTGTGATCTACTACCAGCAATGTAAAATACATTCCAAACAACATAGAAGCCCTGCTATAAACAAATTAAAATGAAAAACAGTCTTACTACTTGATCTCCAACAGGAACATCATAATAATCCCAACTTATTTTGGCCATCTATAACAAAACTTCACTACTCCCACACCCATCACCACTTACAACATAAATAACATTGCACCCCCAGTTTTAATCATACCTTACAAACACTATTCCCTCATTAATCAAAGAAAACATGCACGCACCTTGCACACACCAGACCTACTGAATAACAACTCAGGGTTTCATTTTTCAAACTGTTGAAAGCTCCAGTATTTGAAAACTGCTATATAAGTCAATGCCTACCACCACAACTGCTAATAACCTACCAGCTGAATATCTAAAACTATCAGCAGATCCTCTGGTGTCCTCCCATCTCCATACTAATAAACCATTCACTAACAGAAAACCACATCCCTACAATCTAGAAAAGATCTTGTATCATTCCTCTGCATAAAGATGGCAATACTACTGACTTTTCAATTAAAGACCCATTGCAATCCTATCACCACTATCAAAAATTCTGGAACAATGTATCCACATCTACCTTATCAATCATCTAACTAATAAAAATATCCTTTCCAAAGCACAACATAGCTTCCAAGCCAGCTATAGTACAAAACCAACTGCCATCCTTAGTTTCATCAATACCATTAATCAAAATAGAAATGAGGGCAACCTAGTTTTATCCTTCTTCAATGACATTTCAAAAGCCTTTGACAGTGTTTCTCACCAAAACCTTCTCATTCAACTCTCACCTCTTGGTCTCAGTCAGTCATCTCCATCCTGGTTCTATAGCTATCTTTCTAACAGACAACAAGCTGTTAAATGACACCAGGGATTTTTACCCTTTATTTTGGTCTTATTTTGGGTACCACAGGGTACAGTACTAGGTCTGCTCCTATTTAATTTATTCACTAACAAACTTCACACTGTAACCAAACCTGCCACCATTGTCCAATATGCAGATGATTCTACACTTGTCTGCTCAGCACAAACTCTCCCACAATGTCCACAGATCACCCATTTTTCATTCTCTGTTACAGTATCCTGGATAGATAATTCCCACTTACTACTTATCCAAAACAAAACTAAGTTAACTAAGTTAATGCTGTTCACTTCCAAATGGTACACTGATCAAAAACATGCTTTCCATATATATATATATATATATATATATATATATATATATATATATATATATATATATATATACTCAGCCATTGATATTAAAACTGAAACTGTAACTCAGACTAAAGCACTTGGCATCATAACTGATGACAATCTAAAATTCAACCATCACATGCGGTGGTGCAGCGGTAGCGTTGTTGCCTCACAGCAAGAGGTTCACCCATTCGATTCTCGGCTGGAGTGCGGGGAGTGCCTTCTGTGTGGAGTCTGCATGTCCTCCTTGCGGTTGGGTGGGCATTCAAAAGACGTGTAAATGGGCGTGCCTTCGTTGAAGGTTGAATGTCGAGCTGGCACATCTGCGTTCATCAAAATCTACTGCCAATCATTAGCGGATCGGAGTTCCGCTGTGGTGACCCTTAAACGGGAAAAAGCCGAAAGACAACAACAACAACAACATACCTCAAGCCACCAAAAAAAACACACATGAAACTTGACACACTCTATAGGGCTAAGCAGTATCTCACAGACAATGCTAGAAAATCTAATGCTAGATCAAAGTACTCCAATCTTTTCTCTGTCCATCTCCTATTCTAGTAATCTAAAAATGGAAAGTAAGAAACAAGAGACAGTTTAAATAACTGCTAGATTTGCTGCAGACACCCCATATAAAACCCATCATCGCATTGCCCTAAAAGAAGTAAAATGGCTAGAATTACCCCACTATTTATCCTATTCACAATTAGTCACAGCCCACAAATTTATCTTTAAGCCTGAAATTTTCCCAGCACTGCAAAATACCCTACAGTACTACTTTTGTATCAGACACGTATACTCCAGTAACAATTGTTTTCTACTTAACAACTAAGTCCAGCAACATGCAGGATACTGTAGTACTCTAACAAAGTCTCAAAACTCTGGAACTCAATCCCACTCAATTAAAATGACAGACAAAATAGTTTCAAAACTCAGCTTAAACAATGTCTAAATAGGACCTGGCTCTGTACATGTTTCATGCCAGGCTAATCTAACCCACATAAGCATCCTGCATCCTAATAGCGTTTTTTTTTTTAGAAATCGTCTAAATGACCTTCTTAAAAAGTATATATTAATATCTCCAGCCAGTTTCAAACACTCTACCTACCTTGTGTTATTCTATCTTCTACAGCCCTCTAAACAGACAAGCAAGCAACCTGCACCCCCAAACACAAGCCAGAAAACACATAATTCACCTCAGCAGTGTGCCTCACAACAGCCCTTAAGGCAAAACACCATACCTAACACGTTAGTAATAGGAGACTATAGTAAGGCACACGGATGTTCCACTCACCAGGCTGAACAAGGAGAAGGTTACTGTCAGCTGCCTGTCGGGTGCTCGGATCCGCCACATAACACAGGCACTTAGGTCACTCCAGAACAAGTACAAGTATGACGCTGTCATTGTACATGCTGGTGTGAATGATCTAAGACATACCTCCCTGGACTACATGAAAAGAGACATTGAGGGGCTCTCTGATCATGTAGCCCAAGCTGGTATGACCCTGACCTTGAGTAGCATGCTACCTTCACCTAGAATGATACCACAATACAAAGACAAAATGATCAATTTCAACAATTGGCTAAGCTTCTGGTGTCATTCTAAGGGGATCCAGTGTCTGTCTGCCTGGGATGACATGATAGACAAGCCTCGCTGTTCTGCCAGAGATGGGTTGCACCTGTCACCCCTAGGTTTTTGAATACTGGCCAAGGCTCTTGCCGTCCCCATAGTGCCTTTTTTAGGCAAGGCTCAAAGGACAAACCAACCACCGTAACCAGCACAGGTAACCAACAACTAAGGGTAATGCTACTCAACACCAGAAGTCTCAACCTCAAAATGCACACACTCGAGGCTCTCCTCAGCATGGAGAAAATCGATGTTTGTGCAGTGATGGAAACCTGGTTCAAGGCTCAAGAGAGCACCCCAGCACTGCCAGGTTACAATTCATATCATACAGTCCGGCCTCAGTTACCAGATTGCAGTACAAAGGGTGGAGGTGTATCCATATTCATCAAGGATACCCATATCTCCAGGTTAGTAGCCCAACATGATGCTCCAGAGATCATCCATGCGCAACTATCAGCAAGCAAAACCACATTTCAAGTCATAGCCAGTTATAGATCGCCCACCATGTCCCAAGATGCTCACTCTGCATTCCTTGAGACACTGGAAAATATAAAGATCCTACCCAACACCATAATCTTGGGTGATTTCAACTACCCTGGCATAGACTGGGTGAACTACCAATGTTCCAACTCCTATGCTCAGAGATTCATAGAATTTATAAATTCAAATGCCCTTGAACAACTAGTATGTTCCCCCACTAGAGGGGACAACATATTGGATTTAATCATCACAAATATGGGTGCCCATTGTACCACACCCGTTATCACCCCCTCCTTGGTCCGATCCGACCACAAAATGATAACCCTGGACATCCTCACTCCTCCACCTCCCCCAATCAAAGAAACCATAGTCAAAAACCTTTCCAAAGCAAACTTCAAACTACTTGCATCCGAAGTGGAAAGCTTCCCTATTCTCTTGCAGAAGGATAATGATATCCAGGATGCAGAATCCTACACCAAGGCACTCTATATGCATCTTCAGGATTGCATGGACCATGCTATCCCAAATAAAACCATGACTCCTTCCTCAAGCAAGAAGAAACCAGTCTGGTGGACCCCGGCCATAAGCAAACTTTACAATAAAAGGAGGAGACTTATACAAAAAAAAATGCCAAATCTCAAGTAGAAAAATCATCCCTGATCAGTATTAGTAAGAAATTGAGGGGCCTCATCAAGTCAACTAAAGCTAATTTTGAAAAGAAAGTTGCCAAGGATGCCAAGGATAACCATAAGGCCTTCTATGGCTATGTCAAAAACCTAAATGGCAACGCTTAGGTCTGTTCTGAGCTAGTACAAAATGGAACAAAATACACTGACCCTTCTGACATTGCCAACATCTTGGCTGACAGGTTCAGTGCAAATCCCCCCCCCCCTACCACCTACAGGGCCTATTACCATTCTAGGGGATTGTGTAAGTCCAGTTATTACTGATACGTTGGTTAACAAGGCTCTATCTAAAGCTAAAAACACTGCCTCCATGGGACCAGATGGTGTCCCAAGCTGTGTCATACACGAGCTCCAAAAGGAATTAACCCCGCATCTTAATACCCTGTTCAGTCTCAGCCTCTCCACAAGATATGTGCCCATAGAATGGCGCACGGCAATGGTGGTCCCACTACACAAGGGTGGGGCCACAACTGACCCTGGGAACTACCGACCAATAAGCCTGACCAGTCCGATCTGTAAGGCTATGGAGCGAATCATTATGGAACTCATAAATGGAGAGATTGGGAACCTCCAGTCGCTAGACCCCACACAGTTCGGCTTCATCAAGGGCAGATCATGCCTCCTGAACCTGGTGGATTTCTTTGAGACAGTTACTCAGGATATAGATAAGGGAAAGGAGGTACACACGGCTTACCTTGACCTTGCTAAAGCATTTGACACCATTCCCCATTCAGGTATTATTGATAAGCTCACCAGCCTGGGCATAAACCCTTATGTCACAAGATGGATCGTAAACTAGCTCTCAGACAGATCCCATAAAGTAAGAGTAGCGGGATCTATGTCCGAATCCAGACCAGTAATGAGTCATCTTTATTGAAGGTCATTACCATTCCCTTTAATCATCCATTCAGACAAACCAACACTTCTCTCATCCATATTTTATTCTTAGCAACCACAACTATATCATCTGCATATGTCAAAACCACTGTAATCGCCACTTCCTTCTGCATCACATTTCTAGCATATTTTATTTTAAAAGCTACTTCACTCACTATTACATTCATTACTAATGCAAACAATATTTTACTCATGGGACATCCTTGTCTTATATCACAATTCATGCATATTTCTTTACTCAGCCACCCATTTACTAACACTCTCACTCTGTTATTTTGATATGCTGACATACACACTCTACTGATTCTATTAGCTATTCCATACTGTTTCATAACCTCCCACAATGCATTGTGTCCTACTATATCAAATGCCTTACTATTATTACTTATCATAAGTTTCACATCTCCTCTTTTACTTAGAATATCATCCACAATTTATTGAGCCACCAATAATAACTCCTGGCATCCCTTCCTTTTTATACTGTATTTACTTTCTTCCCTAATGTCCGTCATTCTTCCTTCCATTTTCCACTGTATTATTTTAATAAACATTATAATGCGTAATATTTAATGTGACAGGTCTAAAATTTTTTATTTCATTGTTTTCATATTTCTTTCATGTAAATTATAATATCCTACTACATAATGTTTCATAAACTAAGCCCTTCTTTCAACCATTCATTCAAAATGTTTACAGAACACTCTCTTTCCCAATTCCCTAATTTCCAGAGACTTCTTTTTACTCTTATGCATATTTTTTACATGCTATAGAACAATACTCATAGTTTGCTCTTGTATTATTTTTACCTCTCATTTTACATTTTTCATTTCTGTTACTATACTGATATCCTCTTTTACTACTTTACCCAGACATGCAGACACTTCCTCCCTTCTCCCTTGTAATATTTCTGCTTTAACTGTAACATCTTATTTTTTCCTTGATTTCTTTTATATATTTCCTTTATATATCCCAGTATTCTTTAGTATTCATCTCTAAATTCTCCAATACATTTCTATCCATTTTCCATATTTCACTTTCTCTTCCTTTCTTACAACATCCTGCCATTAAAAAAAAAAAACTTTTTATGCTTCTTTTCAAATTCCATCCACCATTCAGACTAATTTTTATAACAGCCTTTCATGATTGTATGATCCCTCCATGACCGCAATGCTTCGTACTCTCTGAATTCATCCTATAATTTCTCATGTATTCTTTTCATTTACCTTTCTTATTTTAATATAATCTCTTTCTTCCATCACCTCTATCCATATTGCTAAAAGATCCTGAACAAAAATCTATCTCTACTGCATTACCATCTACTGCACATAAACCATCCAACAGTACAAAATAATCAATGTCAGACTGAATTGTCCTTCTGAGTCCATTGATTTTTATTCTGCACAGCTAAGTTACCACATTTGATCACTTCTTATACTTTTAACATCTTTTCCTTTCTTTTCAGATTTTCCCTTTAAACCACAATTAAAGTCCCCTGCAATAATATATTTCATGCTAACCACCACATAATGTAATATATGGAGAAACAAATTCTCTCTTTCCTTGCATTTGTATATGCATTTAATGCTATTTTCCAGTAAACATATTTTCCTCCCACATCCCAAATTTGGACACTCTAAATAGGCCCTAGGTGTGAGTGTGTGCATGTGTGTGTGTGTGTGTGTGTGTGTGTGTGTGTGTGTGTGTGTGTGTGTGTGTGTGTGCCTTCTGTGGAAGGTTGGGCGCTGGGTTGGCAACTCAACACCGTAAAAACTCTACTGCCAATCATGAGCGGACAGATGATCCACTGTGGTGACCCCTAACCTTGAAAAGTCGAACGAAGAAGAAGATTCAGTAAACATATTCTCTTCACCTAACATCCATGATATTTAACCTTCTTATTCTTACCGATGTTACATCTAATATTTTTACTGGTTTTAACACAATATAGTGACTCGAGAACAACATTCACTTCCTAAATTCACCCCACGGTTTTTCTATTTGCAATCTTCCTTCACTTGTCAGGAATCTTACACCCTCTATGAGAATAATATCTATATCACATTAAGCAGACCATTCCAGTAACCCTATTCTTCTTACAATACTAATAAAACTATTCACATTTACCGAAAACACTCTAAAATTATTGCTTTTATTTATTTTTAAGTTTAAGGAAAGTACTTTAAATTCTTTGTTTTCTTATTTTTTTATTCTTTCCTCAACTGAATATTTTCTCTGAGTTTATGTACAACTATTCTTTCAACGTCTTCAAAATCTTGAAATGTAAAGTCATCTAGATGCTCACTATTTATACTATCCACTCTCTTTTCAATAGTCTTCTGTCCAATAGACAACCACACTGCTATCACCAACAGACCAACTCTCTTCTGTCTCTGTAATGCATAACTTCTCCTTGCTATCTCTGCACCAGGACCAGAAACAGGACGTGCAGCAGCAAAAATGTTCCCCCTTAGCACAAAAGGAATAGGGGAAGTTCCCCGATGCCCTGGTCACATTTCCCCTAGTAATATAAATACTACCCCAGGTCTCTCCTGAAAAGAGGTTACGGGCCTAGTGAGCCTATCCCAATCAACAAGGCAATAATACAGTTTCCTTTTCAAGATTTATTTGGAATGATAGTGTACTCTCCAGACATTTCTGGAAATCTCTCCTAACCTTGAGTTTATAAAAGTCTAGTCAGTAAATTGTTTGGATTCTCCACTCACACTGAGTTTCTTTATATCTTGATCAACTCAAGCTATCTGCCACATGTAAAGCATTTACTTGGTCTGTTTCTAACAAATCCATAATATGCTAGCATCTTTCTATATCTGGATATCTTTATCACTGTAAAATTGATGGATAGCTGGGTACTGCATTCTTCCCTGAAATATAGCTTTTCTATAATAAATCTGTTTTCTACTCCACCATTCATTCCTCCCAATTGTTGCATATCTTTCTTGATTCCTCTGATATATGTGTTTGATCTTTTGCCTTATCTTATTGATTATTGATTATTGATTGATCTTTTTGATTTATTGGTCAATAGTAAAAGCAGTGGCATACATATGGATTCTACTCATTAATTCTAACAGATCCATAAAGCCTAACATTTGAAATTCTGCTAGCGGGACTCATCCTCATGTTTACTACAATATTATTTTAATGTTATTCAGCACTGGTTGGTTTCAGCCAATGGGAATGTTTCTTAAGAGAAATACAAGTAAAATAGACACCAGAACCGTAATTGCATTTTATAGTGCATTACTCCATGCATCTTATCCTCCATCTCCTTTTCCCAGAAGGGATTGGCCCTATAATTCAGTCTCTGTTCCAGAAGGAATCGAACTCTAGATCTTCTACCACTGAGGTTTTTAGTTCTTGTACCCTGACATGTAATGCCTATTCTGATTCTCAAATTTTTAAGAAAATCAATCTCCTTAATCTCTCTATTCACTCACCTGCAAATGTTCAGGCCAGGATATTCCAGTTTAATCTCACCACAATTATAAGCAAGGCCAGGGGCCCTCTTAAACTCCCTAAGTAACAAAATGATATGGGGTATGTTATGTTTTACCACTTCTGATATTTAAATATAATTACTGACAAATATTCTAAAGAGCAATTTTCTCTGCTCCGCCTTTCTAAGGTCTGTAACTGGTGGTGAACCCATAGGGGCAGCTCCTTAATGGCTAAGATAAATAGGCTTGGTGAAAGGGGACAGCAATGCTCAGTGAATTGTTAAACTCATATATCCTCTCAGAGTGCTCCCTTGTGGGATATTTTTAAGTCTGGCCTATTTCCCTTAAAGGCAAGAATCATAGGATCATAGGTTCATAGGATGGTACTAGGCTATCGGCCCTAGGGCCTGTACAAGTCTAGCCATAACAATTCCCTGGCTATTTCTTCCTACAATATTTACTTCCCTGGACCCCTGTCTAGCAGGGCGACTGACGTGATCCCCGGGGTGAATTTCCTATCTCCCATCCAATAGTCAAGGTTCCTTTTGAAGAGGGCCAAAGAGGTGCTCTGCTTGACATGTATGGGCAGTCTATTCCAGAGTCTGTGCAGTCTCTGGGTCAGGAACCCTGTACTTTGTGTCTGTGAGGTAAACACCTTAACCATTATGCCAATCCCTAAACCAAAATCATAAGTTTATCAAATGTGGAAGAGTTGCAATCACTTTCAGTAATGCTAAAAGTACCTCTCCAACCCTTTTTCTTCTTAAAACTGTGAAGATAAATTAATATTAAAGAGAATTGAGTGCCTTTTTAGATTAAAGAATTAAATTCATTCTTCTTGATTTCCACAGCTGTTTCAGTCAGAAAAAGTGTTAGTGACTACTAGTTGTCACAACTTTTTCTGTTTTACTAAAATCATCTTCACCATTCTGTTTTATCTGTAGGTAGAATAATCTTATTGATAAGCCAAAACGTTTGTCATGATGTTCATATCTACATTGAGGAGGGATATAGGCCTACAATTTCCCATATGACACTGATCTACCCTAGCTGGTTCTGAGGATACCAGTTCTGGCTTTGGCCATTAAGGCATAACTACCTTACATTTTTTAACATCATTAACTACTTTGGTTATCGTATAGGGTAATACTGATCCCTATCTTATAGAATTTGATTGGAAACACAACTGGACTGATCTGTTTCCCCCTTTATGCTTTTAATAACTTTTGAACTTTTAGATAAATATCTGCATGTAAGAGGTTCCCTTCTGCTCTGTTAACAAGTTCCCCATACTTATGGCTGATATCCATTTGAGTGCCTTTCTCCAATTCCTGGTCATATAAAGTTATTTATAAAATGGAAGAAATGTTTGTTATTCCTCAGGGTACTTGGGTAATTGCCCCATCTTACATATGTCAAGTATCATCCGATTTTTCTTCCTGTTTTTGAAACAATAGTCTATACATTTAGCTTGTACGTCAATGATAGTCCATTAAAGGTCACCATTACTGCACTTTCTATGGCTATTGAGTTCATTATGAGCACTTCTAATTGACTATTTAATAAACACCTTGCTTCTCCTTTATGTGCACAGGAATCTGTATGTTTCTGAGATGATTTATGAAGCTTATTGAGTGGTAATTCTAGTCCTCTTACTCTCTCACTCTTCTTCTTGCTGTACTTTTCTCCTTGGCCATAATTTACATTGTTCAGCTAGTTTCTCTACATCTCACCAGATGATCTCTACTGTTGGCTTTCCAGGGAATTCTCTGTGATGATCCTACCTACCAGGTCCTCTTATAGACCCTTCTTAGCTGCTTCCTTCCATTGATAATTTTACAGAGTCCATTTGGTCCTTCATATTTGATGTGCAGCCTCATGCTGTTGACTGTATGAGGTTCTGCTTTTGCATAAACATATCCAGCCCACTGGTCCCTTTTTTCCATTGATTTGGAATGTTGAACTGGGACAGTGCCATCGACCTCTTCTTAATCTTCCAGTGTCATGGCCTGTTTTAGACTTTTAATTTTTTTCCATGAAGTTCCTTCTTTCCAGAGAGTCTCTCAAGTTCATATGTGAATGTGAAATTAAAATCCAGCATCAGTTCTCAACTTGGAGTCCCCATTTTAGTATCCCAATCCCTTAAAAGGAATTGGAAAATCTGAGTCATCCCAAATTAGGACATACAAATTACTACTCTTTTAAGAGACGCTAAACATTCTCCCTGTCCATATCAATCATCTTCCCTTAACATTAATCCAAGTAAATGCGGTTGCTGCTCCCCGACCTTTCTTAAACATAATGGCAATTCCCTCCTGGTCTATGATCTGTCTCTACATGATAGATGTTGTTAGATTCCAACTAAATGATATCCTTTGCACTCATCATCATTTGCAGGACAAGGAGATTCTACCCATTTTCCCTGCTGAGCATTTGAACTATTTTATTTCCTTTTCATTGTATGGAACAGCCAGTCACATTCTATTAAAGAAACTGGAGCGACACATGCCCCCTTCTGCTAGTATCAACCATACCCTTCTCCTTGCAATTTCTAGAGGCATCCCTTGTGCTGGTATCGAATTAGCCTTTTCGTAAAAAGAACACATTGCAGATGCTCAGTCCTCATACCACTCTAGAATTGTACAACAGAAGTAAAAGACTAGAACACTAGAACACTGTCCACACTGCAATTAGAACACTGCCCACACTGCAATTAGAACACTGCCCACACTGCAATTAGAACATTGCCCACACTGCAATTAGAACACTGCCCACAATAAGACATGCCTATTGACCTACACATCTCCCTGGCTATTCAATACATTCTTAGATAATGAAAATGCAACCCCTGCGTCCACTCCGCCAAGAAATCCTGACAAACCTAACCCACCTCTGTATAATGAAAATGCTACCCCTGCGTCCACTCCACCAAGAAATCCTGACAAACCTAACCCACCTCTGTATAATGAAAATACTACCCCTGCGTCCACTCCACCAAGAAATCCTGGCAAACCTAACCCACCTTGGTATAATGAAAATGCTACCCCTGCGTCCACTCCGGCAAGAAATCCTGACAAACCTAACCCACCTCTGTATAATGAAAATGCAACCCCTGCGTCCACTCCACCAAGAAATCCTGGCAAACCTAACCCACCTTGGTATAATGAAAATGCTACCCCTGCGTCCACTCCGCCAAGAAATCCTGACAAACCTAACCCACCTCTGTATAATGAAAATGCTACCCCTGCGTCCACTCCGCCAAGAAATCCTGACAAACCTAACCCACCTCTGTATAATGAAAATGCTACCCCTGCGTCCACTCCGCCAAGAAATCCTGACAAACCTAACCCACCTCTGTATAATGAAAATGCTACCCCTGCGTCCACTCCGCCAAGAAATCCTGACAAACCTAACCCACCTCTGTATAATGAAAATGCTACCCCAAGGTCCACTCCGCCAAGAAATCCTGACAAACCTAACCCACCTCTGTATAATGAAAATGCTACCCCAAGGCCCTCTCCACCAAGAAATCCTGACAAACCTAACCCACCTCTGTATAATGAAAATGCTACCCCTGCGTCCACTCCACCAAGAAATCCTGACAAACCTAACCCACCTCTGTATAATGAAAATGCTACCCCTGCATCCACTCCACCAAGAAATCCTGACAAACCTAACCCACCTCTGTATAATGAAAATGCTACCCCTGCTTCCACTCCACCAAGAAATCCTGACAAACCTAACCCACCTCTGTATAATGAAAATGCTACCCCTGCGTCCACTCCACCAAGAAATCCAGACAAACCTAACCCACCTGGGTATAATGAAAATGCTACCCCTGCTTTCACTCCACCAAGAAATCCTAACAAACCTAACCCACCTCTGTATAATGAAAATGCTACCCCTGCGTCCACTCCACCAAGAAATCCTGACAAACCTAACCCACCTCTGTATAATGAAAATGCTACCCCAAGGCCCACTCCGCCAAGAGATCCTGACAAACCTAACCCACCTCTGTATAATGAAAATGCTACCCCTGCGTCCACTCCACCAAGAAATCCTGACAAACCTAACCCACCTCTGTATAATGAAAATGCTACCCCTGCATCCACTCCACCAAGAAATCCTGACAAACCTAACCCACCTCTGTCTGTGCAATATTTTCTTAAAAACTGAGAATTCTCGAAAAAAAAATCCAGATGACCTAAAGCCCTCCTGGTGGTACAATGCATTCTTAGACATTAAAAATGCTATCATTATCAATTAAAAAAATCAATGACATTATTCAACACCTCTATCCCGGATTGTGTGCCAAAAAATGATTTCAAGATACTATGGGCACTGATGACAGTTGCATGTAAAATGATCACCATACACTGGAAAAGCACATCTTCTCCCACATTTAAGGAGTTTAAAAACCTATCCTTGAGGGTTGGACATATGGAAATATCTACACTAAAGAACAGAACAACCAGACCTACATCACTTTATAACTCTTGGATGAAAATACTAGAAATATTTGAGAAAATGGACAAAGATTTACAAAATGATTTATCATTCTTCACAATCTACTTACATGTATTAGTGCTTTTTCCTGTATAGACACCAATGTATATAGTTAAATAATGTTCTGATATGTATAGGTTTTAGAATTGTATTTATGTTTGTCATTTTGAATTTATGTAATGTCTGACAAAGTATCATACTTCAAAATAAAAACAAATTTAAAGTAAAAAATGCTATCACATTCTTAGATGCCTCAACCTGATGTACTTTAAACAATTAATCATCATCATCATCATCATCATCATCATTATTATCAACATCATCATTATCATCATCATCATCATCACCATCATCATTATCAACATCATCATCATCATTATCATCATCATCATCAACATCATCATTATCATCATCATCATCATCATCATCATCATCACCATTATCATTATCAACATCATCATCATCATCATCATAGTCATTATCAACATCATCATCATCATCATCATCATCACCATCATCATCAACATCATCATTATCATCATCATCATCATTATCATCACCATCATCATCATCGTCATTATCAATATTCTTTTTCCATTTCTACACGGGGTTAGTATTCCATAAATTGCCACTGATTTTCTCGATTCACAAATACTCTCTTAACTTCTTTGACAGTTTTGCCCCCCCTTCAGTTGCAGGTTTTGTCTCATGCACGCCAACAGTCAATCACTTGGCTGGATATCCTCATCTCTTCTTGCCTTCTTCCTGTCTCTTCCAAATTGGCTTAACAAAACATGCATCTGACCAAAACACTGTTATCTGTTTTATTTGACCTTTTCTGTAACTGAGGCTAATTTGGTTTCTGCTCTGTTGTCCTGTTTTCTTCATCTGCCCTACAGTATATGTCTTTTATCTATCACAATCACTTCATTTACTTCACCTCAAGATTCCTCACCTGCTCATGATTCCATGCTCTACTGAAGTATTGGTTGCACCACTGTTTGTATGCTACCTATCAGCTTCTTCTGCAATTCACAACTTTTGACACTTTTTGTCTGTTGTCTGCAGAACATTATTGTAGCTTTGGTCGCCTCATTTAGATTTCTCTTCTCCTCAACTACACCTCCCTGACAATTCAAGCTGTTAATCTGTTTCACTGGTTTCCCTTTTGTCTAACCCATTCCACTATTTTCTCTTCTGTCTCAGTTTCCATCATCTTCTGTTTTCCCCATTTGCTGTCATGACCACTGCCTTGTCTGTACACAGTTTCATTGCAGGTGCCTTTGTTGTTGTATTTCATCCCCTGCCATTTGCAGAATGTCCTGTTCTGTTTGTAATACCACATCATTTTCTTACAGCTGCACTGCCGATCTGTCCCTTCAACCTGTTTGCTCATGTAGTCCATCACCTGTCTGAACAAGGGTGGGCTCAGAACTGAACTTTGTTGTGCAACCACTCCCACTGGAAAACCCTCTAAGGGTCTGCAAGCTGTTCACAGTTATGTAATTGGGTCCTTTTACATATCCTGCACGAATTCCACCAGGGTTTCTGACACCTCAAACTATCACAGGACTACTCAATTCAACATTCTCAGGCTCTTAGCATATGCTCTCTCCAAGTCTTGGAATGCCCACTTAGACTCTTTCTTCATATCCAGCTTCTTCTCCACTATCTAACTGCAAACACTGGGTCAGTAGTGTTACATCCTGACATAAATCCAAACTGCTCATCTCCATTCTTGTTTTCTACTACTCTTCTGTGTATTATGTTTTCCAAGCAGTCTGTCTAGCGCCTTCATGCTGTGTGACAGGAGATGGATACCTCTATATTACCTACAATTGTGTAAATCCCTTTTGTAGTTGTACTCTGGTACATGAATGCTTATTTTCAGTCATCGATGATACTCCTCCCTCACTTTGAGTACCCTTTAGCCATTTCTCCCCTAACCACCTAGCATTTTGATCATATCTGCTATAACTATATCTGATAAAACATAAACACAGGTTCGAGCAGCAGTAGAGTCGTCACACAGGTTTATTAATATACTTAAAAAACTTTAAGCGCTTTTCGTTTGTAGTCATGCAAACTTCATTAGAAGTACAGGAACAAGAAAGTTAAACAGTCCTTAAATAATCACTTGATCAAAAAACGCGGGACAAAAGATAATTGCTTACTTAAACAGACATTACCTTAAAGAAACTTCTTAATAAACTAACTATTTTTTAACTATATCTTCAATAATTAACAGTGAACTCATGATAAATTCAGATCTCTAATACACAAGGAACTAATACTGAATAAACCATTAGATTAAAACAAATCCTAAGAAACCATAAATACTTTATGACTAGGTAACAACATTATTACAAACTCAACAATAACGACAAATAACTTAGTGAATAATATAACAAACTTTATCTTTGTAAACTTTTAAGTTTAAGAACACTACTAATGGAGCATGACTCATTTAAGCCTGGAATATTATAAGCATTCAATTTATTTAATCTGCCAAATTAGTTCCAACTCTTCTAGTTTAAAAGAGAATGCCCCCCCCCCCCCCCAGTGTCCTGCATAACGTTATCTATGGCCATAAATTTAAACTGATGGTCCACATTTGAATGAATGTGCTTGGCTAAGGCATTGTCTAACTTGTTATGGCTAATGGCATATAGATGCTCATACATTCTATCCCGGAGCCTACGCTCCGTTTTGCCTACATAAAATGCAGGGCAGCATGTGCATCTAGCCAAATAAACTATAAACCTAGTATTACAATTAAACCTTGATCTTAGTTTGTAATGTTGTCCATTTAATGCAAACGAGTTGGTAACATCAACAAATTTACAATAGTTGCAATTCTCACATTTAATCATCCCTCCTCTACTAGAAACCCTAACTTGATGCTTGTCTAATAGGTTCTTGAGATTTCTGCCTCATTTAAACACTATAGATGGTGTACTACCCAATTTTTGAAATAGTGTCTGATCACATCTAAATAAATCCCAGTTTTTCCACACTATTTTAACACAAAGATTACTTTGTGCATTAAATGTAGTTATAAAACTACATTGTGAATGTTGAATATTCTGGGAGGAAGACTCACTGCTGGTTACCATTACTGATGTTTCTAAAGGCATAACATTAGTGCCAGCCATTGGTTTAATGCTCAAAATGGGCTTAAAAATCAGCATTTCCCTTTTGTAAGTAACCTCCTCAATTAGGGAGTCCAACAAGGATTCTGGGTAACCACGGTGCAAAAAACAATTCTTTCAAGAACAAACATTCTCTATGAAAATCTTTGTCTTGGCTCGTAATACGAAAAGCCATGACCAACTGCTCTTTGATGAAAGACCTTTTTGGTGAAAGGGATGGCAACTGGAAAAGTGAAGAAAGGAATTAGAATATGTAACTTTCCTAAAAATTTGAGCGGTGTAACCACCTACTGTTCTATTTTTAGAAAGCCAAATGTACAGGTATGATATAGCATCCGAGCTAAAATTGTGTGTAAACTGCAAGAATTCTGTCATACCATTGAACTTATCCACTAACTCACACACTGTCCCTACATCTCCTTTTAGTAGAACAAATATATCATCTAGATATCTAGTGTAATATGCCATAAATTTAGAAATATTCATGCAGTTTAACACAAAGTTAGATTCCCAATGTGCCATAACTTAATTGGCCACACTTGCTCCACATGGGGAGCCCATTGCTAACACTACTTTCTGTAAATAAAACTGATTGTTAAACATAAAAAAAAATATTAGTGAATGTAAGATCTAATAATTCCATAACTAAAGCAATGTCCATAATCAGAGCACCATGTTTCTTCATCATTGAAGCCACCCATTCTATACTAACCTGATGTGGAATACAAGTGTACAGGTCCTTGGCATCAATTGTCAAGAAATTGTAGTTTTCATTATATTCCAAGTCATTGATTTTAGTCAAAAATGACCAGGAATCCTTACATATTTGGTTTTCAAGATCCACATATTTCTGCAACATTGAGTCTATGACCTTAGCACAAGCATGGGTTGGAGACCCTCAACCATCTACGAGCGGCCTCATGGGTGGATCTACTAAGTCCTTGTGAATTTTTGGAATTCCGAACATGGATGGATATTTGGGGAATAAAGTAACCATATAATTAAGAACTGTTTGGTCTATTCGGCCTTCTACAAAAAGGTCATTGATACATATCTTAATTAAATTATAAGCCTTATTGACTTCAGACCTAGAACTCACCTGGTAAGCGTCACTACATGATAACTTTTCCATCCTATCAATATAATCAACTCTATCAAACACCACTAGTCCGCCCCCTTTATCTGATTTACACACCCATATATCTTGTGATTGAATAAATTTTATAAGGTCACGTTCATCACTAATTGTGTCTAAACGATGTTTAAAATTTGAACTGTGACTTACCATGTGCCTAAGATCTAATTCACACAACTGTTCAAAAATCTGCAACACCGGGTGCAACGGGGGGTTAAAAGTACTAGGAGTACGGAACACATGAACAACATCTGTAAATACAGAGTTCTCAAAAAATAACTGGAAATTTAGCTTTCTAGTGAAAGTTTTAATCTCAATGATAGCCTTAGCAATGTCCACCTGGTTCCTAAAGGCTTGCGTAGGTTCCAATATCCTACAGGGCTTGTCAAGGACTCGCCCTTCCATGTTGATTTAATTCAGCTATTTGACAGGCAAGGATTTGAACTTATTGAGTTAATGATTAAACATTATTCGATTTTTGTTGACACCATATCAAATGTAACTGTGGATTTAGATAACAAAGTGCACAGTGATTCTAAGTTTGCGAGGTACAAATTTTAATATAGTAGACTATTCTCCAGTATTGATCAAAATATGAGCAAGCTAAAGGGTAATAAAACCAAAAAATTGGACTGTGGTTGTCAGGCTTACAGTCAAGGGGTAGCTTATCCATCCCCTTTGCCTGCCCAAGTCTGGCATACTGGTCAGGCTGTGGTCAACCAGCAATCGGTTGGCTTGCATCAACCTGGTAGTTCGAATATAGGCCACTCAGTCCAACTCATTGATGAGCAAGTGGTTTTAAATAATAGGTCCAATAGTAGTATGGATGAGCTTGACAATTTCTGTGAGCTAAGTGCTGATGGTTCTGCTTTGCCTGGAATTCAGAGGAGTGAGAGGCTTCAAAACGGCCCTCGAGTGTATTATAACATTAACAATAGACAGCAGTACAATCAGAATGTTAATGAACATCAGGTTTTTCAGCAAGCCAACCATACTGTTGCAAAGCCCAAACAACAGAGGAACGTTCAAGGGAACAAGGGCAAATCAAAATTCAACAGGAATCAAATGTAATGACTAGGGAAGATTCCCTTAGTGAGGTAGCATTGGCCTCGCACGGGATTTCTTCCCCTTTATCTGTGTATGTTGATTCATGTTTGCAAGCATTTGTTGAAAATGATGTTAACAGTTTGTTTAAACCACTCAATCACTCTGTAGAGGCACAACAACAACAACCAGGGCCTAGAGTAATTTGTAATAATGAAGCTGATTTTAGAGTGTATAATTTTTCTACAAGTGAAATTTTGTTAGATATGGTGAATTTTTTAGCAAAAGGTTACACATATGTGCCTTGGCATCAGGTGGACATTGCTAAGGCTATCATTGAGATTAAAACCTTCACTAGAAAGCTATATTTCCAGTTATTATTTGAGAACTCTGTATTTACAGATGTTGTTCATGTGTTCCGTACTCCTAGTACTTTTAACCCCCCCCCCCCTTGCACCCAGTGTTGCAGATTTTTGAACAGTTGTATGAATTAGATCTTAGGCACATGGTAAGTCACAGTTCAAATTTTAAACATCATTTAGACACAATTAGTGATGAACGTGACCTTATAAAATGTATTCAATCACAAGATATACGGGTGTGTAAACCAGATAAAGGGGGTGGACTAGTAGTGTTTGATAGAGTTGATTATATTCATAGGATGGAAAAGTTATTATGTAGTGACGCTTACCAGGTGAGTTCTAGGTGTAATGACCTTTTTATAGAAGGCTGAATAGACCAAACAGTTCTTAATTATATAGTTACTTTATTCCCCAAATATCCGTCCATGTTCGGAATTCCAAAAATTCACAAGGACTTAGTAGATCCACCCATGAGGCCGCTCATAGATGGTTGAGGGTCTCCAATCTATGCTTGTGCTAAGGTCATAGACTCAATTTTGCAGAAATATGTGGATCTTGAAAACCAAATATGTAAGGATTCCTGGTAATTGTTGGCTAAAATCAATGACTTGGAATATAATGAAAACTACAATTTCTTGACAATTGATGTCAAGGACCTGTACACTTGTATTCCACATCAGGTTAGTATAGAATGGGTGGCTTCAATGATGAAGAAACATGGTGCTCCGAGTATGGACATTGCTTTAGTTATGGAATTATTAGATCTTACACTCACTAATAATTTTTTATGTTTAACAAACAGTTTTATTTACAGAAAGTAGGGTTAACAATGGGCTCCCCATGTGGAGCAAGTGTGGCCAATTTAGTTATGGCACATTGGGAATCTAACTTTGTATTAAACTGCATGAATATTTCTAAATTTATGGCATATTACACTAGATATCTAGATGATATATTTGTTCTACTAAAAGGAGATGTGGAGACAGCATGTGAGTTAGTGGATAAGTTCAATGGTATGACAGAATTCTTGCAGTTTACACACAATATTAGCTCGGATGCTATATCATACCTGGACATTTGGCTTTCTAAAAATAGAACAGTAGGTGGTTACATCGCTCAAATTTTTAGGAAAGGTACATATTCTAATTCCTTTCTTCACTTTTCCAGTTGCCATCCTTTTCACCAAAAAAAGGTCTGCCATCAAAGGGCAGTTGGTCAGGGCTTCTTGTATTACTAGCCAAGACGATGATTTTCATAGAGAATGTTTATTCTTGAAAGAATTGTTTTTGCACCGTGGTTACCCAGAATCCTTGTTGGACTCCCTAATTGAGGAGGTCACTTACAAAAGGGAGAAGCTGATTTTTAAGCCCATTTTGGGCATTAAACCAATGGCTGGCATTAATGTTATGCCTTTAGAAACGTTAGTCATGATAACCAGTGGGCGGCCATGGTGGTGCAGTGGTTAGCATTGCTGCCTCACAGCAAGAGGTTCTCTGGTTCGATTCTCAGCTGGGGTGCTTTCTGTGCTGAGTCTGCATTTCCTCCCTGTGGTTGCGTGGGTTTCCTCCGGGTACTCCGGTTTCCTCCCACATCCCAGAGACATGCAGTAGGTGGATTGGACACTCTAAATTGACCTTAGGTGTAAGTGTGTGCATGTGTGTGCCTTCTTTGGAAGGTTGGGCGCCGGGCTAGCAACTTGACACTGTAAAACTCGTATGCCAGTCATGAGCGGACAGATGATCTGCTGTGGCGACCCCTAACCGGGAAAAGCCGAAAGAAGAAAAAATCATGGTAACCAGTAGTGAGTCTTCCTCCCAGAATATTCGACATTCACAATGTAGTTTTCATAACTACATTTAATGCACAAAGTAATCTTTGTGTTAAAATAGTGCGGAAAAACTGGGATTTATTTAGATGTGATCAGACACTATTTCAAAAGTTGGGTAGTACACCATCTATAGTGTTTAAACGAGGCAGAAATCTCAAGAACCTATTAGAAAAGCATCAAGTTAGGGTTTCTAGTAGAGTAGGGATGATTAAATGTGAGAATTGCAACTATTGTAAATTTGTTGATGTTACCAACTCGTTTGCATTAAATGGACAACATTACAAACTAAGATCAAGGTTTAATTGTAATACGAGGTTTGTAGTTTATTTAGCTAGATGCACATGCTGCCCTGCATTTTATGTAGGCAAAACGGAGCGTAGGCTCCGGGATAGAATGTATGAGCATCTATATGCGATTAGCCATAATAAGTTAGACAATGCCTTAGCCAAGCACATTCATTCAAATGTGGTCCATCAGTTTAAATTTATGGCCATAGATAACATTATGCAGGACACTGGGGGGGGGGGTATTCTCTTTTAAACTAGAAGAGTTGGAACTAATTTGGCAGATTAAATTGAATGCTTATAATATTCCAGGCTTAAATGAGTCATGCTCCATTAGTAGTATTCTTAAACTTAAAAGTTTACAAAGATAAAGTTTGCTATATTATTCACTAAATTATTTCTCGTTATTGTTGAGTTTGTAATAATGTTGTTACCTAATCATAAAGTATTTATGGTTTTTTAGGATTTGTTTTAATCTAATGGTTTATTCAGTATTAGTTCCTTGTGTATTAGAGCTCTGAGTTTAGTATGAGTTCACTGTTAATTATTGAAGATACAGTTAAAAAATAGTTAATTTATTAAGCAGTTTCTTTTAGGTAATGTCTGTTTAAGTAAGCAATTATCTTTTGTCCCGCATTTTTTGATCAAGTGAATTTTTAAGGACTGTTTAACTTTCTTGTTCCTGTACTTCTGATGAAGTTTGCATGACTGCAAATGAAAAGCGCTTAAAGTTTTTTAAGTATTTTAATAAACCTGGGTGACGACTCTACTGCTGCTTGAACCTGTGTTTATGTTTTATTACTACATCTGACCCTGGCACCTTCTCTGACTTTATTTTCCTTAAACTACTTCAAAATTCTTATACGGTGGTCTCTCCTTTCTCTGTCACTGTAGTCCATATATTGAATAATACATCTTCTGTGGGGTTTCATCATTCAGAAGCTTCTAGAAGTACTCCTCCTAGCTGCCTTTGATGCTCTCTGGATTGCTGAGCAGATTGATGACATTCCTTAAGAATGGCATCTGCCATCTGTCATCTTATCTATCTGTCAGTGTCCTGCAATGTAAAGGAGCTTCTTTGTGCAATTTGCTGAGTCACTCTTCAAAATGTGGATTGTTTGTCTCTCACCTTAGGTTCATAGGTAGGTACTGGGCTATCGACCCAAGGGCCTAAATAAGCCTAGCCAACAAGGTTCCCTGGCTTACTCCACACAAGAAAGTTAATTTCCTGTGCCCCTGTCGAGCAGAGCCACAGAAGTGATTCTGGGGTGTATTTTCTATTTCCCATCCACTCAGCAAGACTTTTCTTGAAGAGTTCTAATGAGGAACTTTGCTTGACATAGATGGGTAGCTTGTTCCAGAGTATGGAAAGTATCTGGGACAGGAATCTATCCCTCCAGCATGTCCTCTTTATTGTGGTGACAAGGTTTAGGTCTCTAGAGCATGTAGCTCAGAGGGATTGGGATTTCTTTAGGTGTAGCATGTCCAACAGTTATGGGTTTAACATAGCTTTATATGTTAGGCAGAGAGCTCCTTGGAGTAGGTGATATACTACAGAGTAAAGCTGGAGTTTTTTGAGATGGTCAGTGTAGGGCATCTGTTTGAGGCCAGTAATCCTCTTTGTGAGGTACTTCAGGTTCAGAAGGCATGATCTGCCTTCCATTACAGTCAACCTCCAGATCAGCCAACTTTCTGTTGAGCTTAGTGCCTTCTCTAATTACAGCCTGAAGTTATTGTGGCCCCCAGTGGTTAATGCTGAGGGCTGACTCTTTCAGTAGGAATGACACATCAATCTCTGATTTGCCTCTAAAGCCCTTTCTTTAGTAGGAGGAAGTCTTTCAAGCTGCTGCAGATGTCTTGTGAGGTACATTCCAAAAGGGGCATTGTACTCTATAATGGGTCTAATGAGTGCCGAATAGAGGGGAACAATGACTCTTTTTTCCTGGATGAGAACCCTTTGTGATGAGGTGTGCCACATAGAAGGATTTCCTGACTACTGTGGTGATGTGATTATCAGAGGAGAAACTACTGTCCACCTGGGTCCCAAGGTCTCTTATCACACATTTGGCATTAAGTAGACTGCTGTTTATGTGGTAGTTCATGGGAACAGAGTTTTTACCAAAGGGGATGACAATGAAATTTTTGGCATTGAGCTTGAGGCCATGCCTTTGACACCAGGCATCTGTCTCAGTGAGGCCTTTCTGTAGGACGTCCACATCATTTGGGGACTCGACTATGGCTCCTAGTTTGCAGTCATCTGTGAACTTCTTTAGCCAGAGGCCTTCTGTGTTAGCCTGTACTTCAAACAGGAGAGGTCCCAGGACTGAACCCTGTGGTACTCCACTTGTCACTGGTTTGAAGTCAGATTTGGAGTCTGCAATTTTTACAGTGTGGGCTCCGTCAGTGAGCCAGTTGGCAACCCATCTTGTGATGTAGGGATTTATAACTAGTTTAGTGAGTTTAGCTATGATTCCAGAATGGGGGATGGTGTTGAAAGCCCTGGTGAGGTCAAGATAGGCTGTGTGAACCACCTTGTCTAAGGCTTTGGTGACTGCTTCAAAGAAGTCAATCAGGTTCAGAAGGCATGATCTGCCTTTCACAAACTTGAACTGGGTGGGGTCCAGAGTTTGGAAGTTACCAATGTCTTTGTTTAAGAGTTCCATGGGCTTGCAGACCAGGCTCGTCAGGCTAATAGAGTGATAGTCCCCAGGATCAGTGGTGGCTCCCCCTTTGTGGAGTGGGATAACTGTTTCTGTGCACCATTCAGTGGGCACAAAGCCTGACTTGAGACTGTGATTGAACATGGTGCTTAGGTGGGGAGCCAGTTCTTCGCTATTGTTGCTACTTGTGTACCATCTTTGCTAGCTAACCAATATTCCCTCTTAACCTGATCCATCTTATACCTCGCACTTCTTTCTAAACTCGTTTTTTCTTTTGATAACTTCCTAGACTTCTGGATTCCATCACCAGTTTTCTTTATGTACCATATTTCCATACTTGAATCCAACAAATATCTGCTTTATCATTTTTACACATGCTGTTTTGAGATGTTGCCATTCTTCACTGACTCAACTTATTTCCTCATCTTCCAGAGGTGCTAGAGTCATGAGTACTTCCTCAAACTCATGTGCTTTCATTAAAGTCAGCCTCCAGATCAGCCAACTTTCTGTTGAGCTTAGTGCCTTCTCTAATTACAGCCTGAAGTTATTGTGGCCCCCAGTGGTTTATGCTGAGGGCTGACTGTTTCAGTAGGAATGACACATCAATCTCTGATTTGCCTCTAAAGCCCTTTCTTTAGTAGGAGGAAGTCTACATGAGTTGCATGTGGACCATTTTTGTAGGTGGTCTTGTGACCATCTCTCTCTTGGTAAACCATATGCCTTGGCCATGCTTACTTGGTTGTCTAGACAGAATTCTAGAATGGCGCGTCCTTCTTTATTTCTCTTGCTCCAGCTATGCAGACCCAGGCAGTCTTTATATTCTGTTCTGTCTGTAACAGTATAGGAATTCAAGTCCCCCATTATCAAGATCAACTCATTTTGCCCCACTTTATTGAGGTAATACTGCAACTGCTGCTCAAATGCCCTCTTTTCCTTGCCATCACAGCTCTGCTGTGAACCACAGGCTGAGATCATGAAAACCACCTTATCTTTGCACTGGACTCTGGTTACCATGAGTCTGTTACTGGTTCTGATCTGGTTACCTTGAGTCTGTTACTGGTTCTGATGACATTCCTCACTGTGCTCAGAAGACTCTTTCTCATCACACATCCCACAGCATTTTTAGTCTGCTCCCCCACCCCTGAGTAGTCAGCTCTGGATCCTAGACCAATAGAATCTCCTGCACTTCTCTTCCACTTTGCCTCCTGGAAACATAGAGTAATCAGTTTTCTCCTTACCATCAAGTAATCCACTTCCAAACTGCATCCTGTCAGTAAACCTAGATTAAGTGTAAAATGATTGGTTTTACATCCAGCTTTTGATCAATAGAGCTATCCAGAGTAATCTACTTTGGGCAAATGGACACTGGTCAGCAGTAGCTTACTGACCCATGGCTGTTGGACTTTATGCTGAGCACATACACTGAACAATTAGGGCTGATGTTCATTAGTGGGAGAACATCACCTGGAGTCAATATTTGCACTGCTGAGTGGCTATCCCTGTTGCTACATGCAGTCAGTATTCAACGTTCTCCTATCTAGGGTATATCTAGAGGACACTGTGTACCACAGTTCATGCTTAAAGTTGTTGGTCTGCATGACTTATAGTCCAACAGGCATGACCTAGAGTCTTTGCTTATGCCCATGACTCTATACATCTCTGGAGACAGACCTTTAGTAACAATTCGAAGGTCTGGGTTTGAAACCAGTACCTTCTATCCTTGAGGCAGAAGCACTTATATCTTCTTTGGAGGTGGGAAAAATCCTCATAGAGACACAGGAAAGAACATACAAATTCCACACAACAAGTGACCAGAGGATGTGTCTGTGAGACCCCAGTGTCATACACACACACACACACACACACACACACACACACACACACACACACACACACACACACACACACAGTCAAACACATTGTAAGATACTTTTTTCCTTGTGCATACAAATCAGTGATAACCTATTAATACACTTAGATGTTCTAAAAGCATCTGTCTGACTCACTTTATCACAAACATTGTAAAGTTTATAAGCTCATACATTCTCACAATAAAGAATCCTGTGTGGCCTTTTATATTTGAATATGATTCCCACACAAGTGCTGAAAATAATCCTAATTTATGAAGCGTAAACTAACTCTGAATTATAACCATCACAGGGAATGTCTATATACTTGTACATTCAACTGTTGCAGTAACAAAAGTCCTATATAACTCATTGGGACACCTCCTCCATGTGATTTAAAACATAATTTCCTTCTTCTCACCCTTATTATTTCATACCTAACCATGTGTGGATTGTTTTTAATGCATTTCATATAATATGTATGCAAACTGCTACTGAATTGTTTATGCTTTAACATAAATTGTAAAGTTCAAGAATTTTAATATGTAAAAACAGCAATCATGCAATGCAAGATTTACCATAACTTATCCAGAGCTGTATTTTCTATTCTCTATCATCTTACAAGTCATTGTTATTATCTGTATAGTACACATTCAGAATTTACTTTTAAACAGCTCACCAGCTACTTAAAATGTACAACCATAACAACATGTGAAATAACTGAAGTGCACCAAACAATGTGTGTATGTGTGTGCTTGTGCATGTGTGCATATAGACAGATATATAGAAAGACAGATCTGGATCTGGTGCTTCTCACTTCTCTTCTGATAAGCATCATATCCTAACTTTTGTCCCTCATTTCTATATTTAGAATAAAAAAAAAGTCTTCATGTTTTAAAAGACTGCAGCAAACCACTTGCTAAAATTTATACCGCAACCACACATGAAGTGTTGAAGAAAGCACTAATCCACTTCCATATTGGCATGTTATGCCAGTCCAGAGCTGAGTACTGATATTCAACTACTGACTGATCACTCTGCTGATCACACAACCTAACTGCTTGCAACCCTGCCCGCTGCCCATTTTGCTACATCCTAGCTACACTACTTCACTGGCCACTGCCCATTTTGCTACATCCTAGCTACACTACTCCACTGGCCACTGCCCACTTTGCTACATCCTAGCTACACTACTCCACTGGCCACTGCCCACTTTGCTACATCCTAACTACACTACTCCACTGGCCACTGCCCACTTTGCTACATCCTAGCTACACTACTCCACTGGCCACTGCTCACTTTGCTACATCCTAACTACACTACTCCACTGGCCACTGCCCACTTTGCTACATCCTAACTACACTACTCCACTGTCCACTGCCCACTTTGCTATATACTAGCTACACTACTCCACTGGCCACTGCCCACTTTGCTACATCCTAGCTACACTACTCCACTGGCCACTGCCCACTTTGTTACATCCTAGATACACTACTCAACTGACCACTGCCCACTTTGCTACATCCTAGCTACACTACTCCACTGGCCACTGCCCACTGCCCACTTTGCTATATCCTAGCTACATTACTCCACAAGCACACAAAAAGAAAGGTGAGCTATACCTTCTGTACACAGACAAAATAATTATGTGGACCTAAAAGAACTTCGTTGTCTTTTAAAAAAGTATTTATTGGGTTATCCATAGCCCCTTTCCTACCATTGTATCTGAGAAAAATAGCCAAAAACAGAATTGGCTACAATACAGAGACCGTGGGACAACTTTTCTAACCCCCACTGGAGTAGTCAAATAAATCCCACCCCACCCTGATTTGCTGCATCGTGTGTCTTAACCTGTGTTTTATTCATTGTATTTCGTGGGGATTTGACAATTAATGCTTTTAATTTGTCAGTTATTCCTTTATATAGAATAGAGTTTAATACCTTAGCATGTTAAGTGATAATACTTGGACTTGTGAAGGAGGATATACAGGTAGTCCTCTGCTAGAGAGCTATTTGCAGTGGCACGCATTAAAAGCATGGAGATTTCATGGTGCATGGGTAAATATTCTTTGGAACAAACATTTTTTTCTTTGCTGTTAATGAAGTGTATAATCATTCTGCAGTGCATAATTTGCTTTGTTTTTGCTGATTATGGAATCAAGTATTTCCCTTCTTGACTTGCAAGTTGTTGTATCATTGCTTAGAAATGTGATGACAAAACAAAGGTCAGCATGCACTGCCAAATGCTGTATGCTTATTAATTAAAAGCAAAGGAATAATGCATGCATAAACCCTGAAATTGCTATGCTACTCACATATCGCCAAAAGATAACAGTCCACATTTTGACTGTTTGTCACATATTGAAGTGGCCTGTGTTCCACAATGGCCTATTAACCTGTTGATGAAGGAGTTTTCATATTTTTGTTCAAAGAGGGATTAAAATGCAAATATGGTGCCAGCACTTCTGATAAGATTAAAGATCTGTCTGCAAGAAGACGGTTTAATACTTACTCTTCATGCACACTTCCAACACATTACACGTTTTTGTTAATCAGTGCGATGTAGCGTACTGCCCTTTTTGCTTCTCTTTTGCCCATGTGTACATGCCTTCCCAAAGGTAAATAGGAAGCAATTAAAAAAAGCATGGAGAGAAACGGTGCAGCTAATTAAATACCACAGCGTGGTCAGACAGAATTGCTTCAAGACACTGCTCGAGTTAATTATAGTATAATAATTAAAAAAGCATTTAACTTTTTATGACTTAATGGAGCAGGGTAGCTAATGAATTATGCTGTATTTCTTTTCAGTAGAATGTTAATAAATCTTGCTTGCTTACATTTTTGACAGATGGATAGAAAAACAGTTATCCATGGTGAAACTGGTACAATCACAATGCAGCCTACTAAAATGATACATTTATACTGAATTTTATTTTGTGGGGTACAGTATTCATTGCCTTTACTTAGCTTCAGCTCCTCCATACTTGCATTTAAACAACTTTTATGAAACTGCTGTAATTTTCATAATGGCTTCCTACTCAGATTTCAGTTTCCTTTGAAGTTATTATTGGAAGAAAATATCAAATGCAATGATAGAAATTTGAACTTTGAACTCTTTGCATCCTTTTCCTTTGCTATTTACTGCTTCCTGTAGACAACAAACATTTCAAAGTGTGTCATTCTTTTTAAACTATATGTTAGAGTAGAGTAAATACTCACCTTCCCGTTTTGCAAAATTTCACCCTTGTTCCAGGTTCCTAACCATTCCTGAAGCTAAACCAGGCAATTTCAGAGCCTTTATTTATTTATTTATTTTTTTAAATTTATTTTACATTTGTTGACTGGGCTAGTCTAGCTGGATATATGTCCATTTTCAGGAGAGGCCCATGGAGAAAAGCTCCAGTGGATAAAATAAAGCAGTAATAACAACAGTGGCAGTGACTGAAGTCACTGGCTGAAGATGAGGGAGTTTGTAAATGGGCACCACCAGGTTAGTGGCTGAGACACCATGTTGGGATACCAAATCCTGAATATGTACAAAGCAATGGCTAACAGAAGAAACAACCAGAGCAAAGCCAAAACTTTCCATAAAAGCTGTTTGCTGAATTTCCTGTTTGCACTTAATTTTAAATCGTTTTTTTCTTAAAACTTGCATATTTTCTGTCCTTGACCTAGCACTCTTGTGTGGGGTCATTTACTGCACTGTTATAACTTGATATTACTTGTGAACCTCTGCTATCTCTGTAAAAAACAAAAACAAAAAAAATCTTGCTTTTTTCCCATTTTTCTGAGAGTTAAAGTTCAGTTACAGGCTTGCTGTTCCTGAACTGTTTGAAAGTTTCTGTGAGGCCATTTTTGCTTGGGCTGAAGGAGGGTCTCTGTGTTCATCAGTGGCAGTGACTAACATTGAGCAGCTTCCCTGCCCCGGGAGAGGTGGTTACTGACTTGAAACTGTAGTTTTATTGGCCACTAGGGGTCATTTCCATAACTCCTTCATCTTCCTCTCTTAAAACCTAGTTGCCTCGTGGTTTGAGCGTCTTTTCAGGCTTGTTGGCTGTTGGTGAAGCACCCTCCAAGAGGAAAAACGCTGAGAGAAGAAGGGAGCCACTTTTGAGATTTTAAGTATTTTTTCTCTGTTTATTTGCTAAGTTTTTCTGCATAGCTGCCTAGCTTGAGCATTTTCTGGCTTGTTAAACTTGATTTCTGTATTAGTAGCTGTATTTAGAGCACAACCAAAAGCTGTTTGCTGAATTTCCTGTTTGCACTTAATTTTAAATCGTTTTTTCTTAAAACTTGCATATTTTCTGTCCTTGACCTAGCACTCTTGTGTGGGGTCATTTACTGCACTGTTATAACTTGATATTACTTGTGAACCTCTGCTATCTCTGTAAAAAAAAACAAAAAAAAAATCTTGCTTTTTTCCCACTTTTCTGAGAGTTAAAAAAGTTCAGTTACAGGCTTGCTGTTCCTGAACTGTTTGAAAGTTTCTGTGAGGCCATTTTTGCTTGGGCTGAAGGAGGGTCTCTGTGTTCATCAGTGGCAGTGACTAACATTGAGCAGCTTCCCTGCCCCCCGGAGAGGTGGTTACTGACTTGAAACTGTAGTTTTATTGGCCACTAGGGGTCATTTCCATAACTCCTTCATCTTCCTCTCTTAAAACCTAGTTGCCTCGTGGTTTGAGCGTCTTTCCAGGCTTGTTGGCTGTTGGTGAAGCACCCTCCAAGAGGAAAAAACGCTGAGAGAAGAAGGGAGCCACTTTTGAGATTTTAAGTATTTTTTCTCTGTTTATTTGCTAAGTTTTTCTGCATAGCTGCCTAGCTTGAGCATTTTCTGGCTTGTTAAACTTGATTTCTGTATTAGTAGCTGTATTTAGAGCACAACCAAAAGCTGTTTGCTGAATTTCCTGTTTGCACTTAATTTTAAATCGTTTTTTTCTTAAAACTTGCATATTTTCTGTCCTTGACCTAGCACTCTTGTGTGGGGTCATTTACTGCACTGTTATAACTTGATATTACTTGTGAACCTCTGCTATCTCTGTAGAAAACAAAACAAAAAAAAAATCTTGCTTTTTTCCCACTTTTCTGAGAGTTAAAAAAGTTCAGTTACAGGCTTGCTGTTCCTGAACTGTTTGAAAGTTTCTGTGAGGCCATTTTTGCTTGGGCTGAAGGAGGGTCTCTGTGTTCATCAGTGGCAGTGACTAACATTGAGCAGCTTCACTACCCCCCGGAGAGGTGGTTACTGACTTGAAACTGTAGTTTTATTGGCCACTAGGGGTCATTTCCATAACTCCTTCATTTGTCCTCAGAGGAGTGGTTTAAGGCAGTAACTTGTAGTTTACTGGCCATTTTGGGTCATTTCCTGTCTTTTCCAGCCCCCTGCTATAAAGCACGCTTTAGCGTGCATTAGCGCGATTTAGCCCGATTTAGCGTGGAGTTGCTACTGTTGCACACTAGGGCGGCAGCGGTTAAGCAGGTTTAAACTATTCGGGCTACCTAAAGTCCACTCTTCAAATTTTCCCTTAAAACTACCTTCCTCGAACTATACTACTGATCTAATCAGCTTATCCTATAATTAAAAAGATCATCTCTACTTGACTCCAAGTAGACTATTCTCTATCTGTTAAACGTAGCACTTGCTCCTACAGTACTTATTACCTTGATACGGCACTCTTGTCATAGATAGTACCCCAAAAAGGCAACCCCCATTTCTCGGTCACCCACGTCCCCGGAATCTTTTTTAAAGTTTTTTTTTGTCTATTCCTTCTAACATGTCGAGGGATCAGTTGCTAGTGTCCTCTCCTGCTCAGCTGGTTAACCTGGGAATATTGAGGCAATGTTACAATTGCCTCATGTACACAGACAACCCTCTCCTCCTCCCACAAAACACAAATACATGCGAGAGATGCAACTATACGGCCAAACTGGAGGCTGAGCTCTCTCAACATAGGACTGGCAAGACCAGTCAGGAGGAGAAGGTTACCACACACACTATAGACCCAGTCTCACATAGTACCATTACAACCTCAAATCATACACATAAACACACAAAGACATACTCGGGGCTCTGATCAAAAATCTACCAAAACAGCAGAGGCCACCAAAGCAGACACTCAAACAACCACCACCTCAGAACACAACACCTGCAACACATAGACCTCACAGTCAGAGTGTCAAACAGTCACAGCCCTTAAGGCCAAACACAATGCCAGACACACTAGTCATTGGTGACTCCATAGTCAGACACACTGACGCCCGCTCACCAGACTGAGTAAGGAGAAGGTCACAGTAAGCTGCCTGTCGGGCGCTAGAATCCGCCACATAACACAAGCACTCAGGTCTCTCAACAGCAGGTACAAATATGACTCAGTCATTGTCCACGCTGGTGTAAACGACCTGAGACGTACCTCCTTGGACTACATGAAAAGAGACATTGAGGAGCTCTCTGATTATGTAGCCCAGGCAGGTATGACCCTGACCTTGAGCAGTATCCTACCTTCACCAAGAATGATGCCACAATACAGAGATAAGATGATCAGCTTTAACAATTGGCTTAAACACTGGTGTCATTCAAAGGGGATCCAGTGTCTGTCTGCCTGGGATGACATGCTGGACAAGCCACGCTGCTCGCAAGGGACGGCTTGCACCTGTCACCCTGGGATTCCGGATATTGGCAAAGGCTCTTGCCACCCCATAGTGCCTTTTTAGGCAAGGCTCAAATTCTAAACCTACCACCCTAGAACACAAAAAGGAAAAAACTAAGGGTAATGCTGCTCAATGCCAGAAGTCTAAATCTCAAAATGCACGCACTCGAGGCCCTTCTCAGTATGGAGAACATCGATGTCTGTGCTGTGACAGAAACCTGGTTCAAGGCTCCTGAGAGCACCCCAGCGCTATCAGGTTTTACCTCATATCATGCGTTCCGCCCCAAAATCCGGACAATACCAAGAAAGGAGGGGGTATCCATATTCATCAAGGACACCCACACCTCAAGACTGGTGGCAACGCACGATGCATCAGAGACCATCCAGGTGCAATTAACCATAGGCAAGACTGCTCTGCAAATTGTAGCATGTTACAGGCCACCCTCACAAACTCAGGAACCTCACATGGCCTTCCTGAAAACACTAGACGGATAAATGTATCACCAAACACCATCATACTAGGTGACTTCAATTACCCTAATATAGACTGGGAACACTACTCAAGCCCAAACACCCTAGCCCAAAAGTTCCTGGAATTCATAAACTCAAATGCCATGGAACAACTAGTCACCATCCCCACAAGAGGAGATAACATACTTGATCTCATCATCACGAACATGGGAGCACAATGTTCAACACCGGAGGTGTACCCCTCACTGGTGAGATCAGACCACAAACTAATCTCGCTGGAGGTCCTCATCCCACCCCACCTGAAATAAAAAGACCACAGTAAAGAACTTCTCAAAAGCCGACTTCACACTTCTAAAGACTAGTGTGGTCTCCTTTAAGGCCCCGAGCAGTGGAAAACAGTACTCAAGCCGCTGAATCACTTACAAATGCCTTCTACCAGCACCTGCAGGACTGCATGGATAAGGCAATCCCAAGCAAAACAAAGACTCTTTGTACCAAAGGCAAGCGTCCAGTCTGGTGGACCCCAGCCATAAACAAACTCTACAACAAAAGGAGGAAGCTACTACAAGATAGAGCAAAATCCTTAAAAGGTAAGACACCCTTGATCACTATAAGTAAAAACTAAGAGCTCTCATAAAATCATCCAAAGCAAATTTCGAGAGAAAAATAGCTAAAGACTCAAAAGACAATCATAAGGCCTTCTTTAGCTATGTTAGAAACCTGGGAGGAAACTCCCAGATATGCTCAGAGCTAGTTCAAAATGATGTGAAGATTACTGATCCTACAGACATTGCCAACATACTGGCTGACAGGTTCAGTGCAAACTCCCCCTCCCCAAAGGAGAGATATCTATACCAAACGATTGCAGCCCCCAAACATCTCCAGCGCCCAAGTGAGAACTGCTCTCTCCAAAGCAAAACACAGCATCCATGGGACCTGATGGTGTCCCCGGCTGTGTGCTCCATGAACTCAATGAGGAATTAAACCCACAGCTAGGACAGCTGTTTAATCAAAGTCTTACCTCTGGATACATACTCCAGGAGTGGCGCACTGCAACTGTGGTACCACTTCACAAAGGCGGTGCCTCCACCGACCCTGGAAATTACCGGCCCATTAGCTTGACAAGCCTTATCTGCATAGCCATGGAGAGGATCATAATGGACCTCATAAATAAAGACATAGGGAATTTGCAGACTTTGGATCCAACCCAGTTTGGCTTTGTCAAAGGCAGATCATGCCTTTTAAACTTGGTTGACTTTTTCGAAACAGTCACCAAAGCCATTGATGAGGGAAAGGCAGTCCATACAGCTTACCTCGATCTGGCTAAGGCCTTCGATACAATACCCTACTCGGGTATCAGTGAAAGACTCATCAGCTTAAATGTCAACCCATACATCACAAGATGGGTTGCAAACTGGCTGAGTGACAGAACCCACAGGGTCAGAGTTGCTGGCGCCATGTCAGACTCAAAGCCTGTCACAAGTGGTGTCCCACAGGGCTCAGTCCTGGGCCCACTCTTGTTTGGCATCTACTTTTCCGAAGTACAAGCAAACACAGGAGGGTTATGGCTGACAAAGTTTGCAGATGACTGCAAACTGGGCGCCATAGTAGAAAACACATCTGATACAGATATCCTTCAGAAGGGTCTCACAGAAGCGGATAACTGGTGCCAGAGCCACGGCCTAAAGTTAAATGCCAAAAAATGCATAGTCATACCCTTCGGGAAAAACAAGGTTACCCCTAGCTACCAAATAGGTGGCAATCCACTGAGCACAGAAGAAGTTATCAGGGACCTGGGGACCCAGGTTGATAGTAGTCTGTCATTCGACACCCATGTAGCTAAAGTAGTTAGGAAGACCTTCTACATTGCCCACCTTATCATGAAGGGATTCTCATCTAGATCAAGGGAGGTCATAGTCTCCCTTTACTCATCACTCATCAGAACAATGATTGAGTACAATGCCCCATTCAGAATGTATCTGACCCGACACTTGCAGCAGCTGGAGAGGCCACAAGTTCCTCACCAAAAGGATAAAGGGTCTCAAAAATCTGTCCTATGCTGCCCGACTGAAAGAACTCCAGCTCTATTCAGTCGCCACCGCTTGCTCAGAGGTGACCTTTGCCTAACATACAAGGCCATGTCAAACCCAGATTTGATGAATATGCTTCACCTCAAAAAATCTAGATCCATCAGAGCCACAAGGGCGGGAGACTTAAACCTTGACACGGCTATTAATAGGACGTGCTGGAGGGATAGATTCATCACCCAAAGACTCCCTATGCTGTGGAACAAAATCCCGGTACATGTGAGGCAGAGCACCTCGCTGGCCTTGTTCAAGAGAAATCTTGACCAATGGATGGGAGATCACAGATATACCCCAGGGATTACCTCAGTGTCACTGCTCGACAGAGGCACAGCAAAATAATGGGTATAGTTCCCCATACTAAAGGGGTGGCGTAAGCCACAAAACGATGGGCTAGGCTTGTAAATGCCCTCGGGCAGATAGCCTAGTATGAACCTATGAACCTATGAACCTATGAACATAAATACAGTGGCAGTAACATATACAATCAATATTATACTAACAAGGCTATACATAACAAAGTATCAAATACATAAAGTTGAGATAAACTGCCTTTAGCAATGCATGACACACTTGTGGCAACTGAAGTCAAAATGAGTCTTCTTTACCCAGACTGTCTCATACCTTTCCTGAGTGGTATTTATAAGTGGTGATATACTTTGATTTGTTTGTAGTGCATGTATACAAAGCCTTTATGACCTATCTCTAAGCCTAGTGCCTTTATGACCCTGTAAGTAAAAAAAGAAAAAAACACATCTCTGGTCCATCTGAGATGGATACCAAAAGGAAATTGTTGAGGCAGGTACTAACTGATCCACTGTAACAGTGTACTAGTTTCTACATTTCACTGGCTGAAGATGAGGGAGTTTGTAAATGGGCACCACCAGGTTAGTGGCTGAGACACCATGTTGGGATACCAAATCCTGAATATGTACAAAGCAATGGCTAACAGAAGAAACAACCAGAGCAAAGCCAAAACTTTCCATAAGAAAGAGAAATTATTAATGAGCTAGGGCAATGGCCCCATCATAAACCCACATGTTGAAGTCACTCAATGCAAAATAGATTTGGAACCACAATAGATGAAGTTCTGAAAATATTTCCTCATATTACTAGGCAGTAAATGAGCAGGAACCCACAGCTTGCTTCAATTTCCATAACACAGTCAACAAAGTTAGTAACTCCAATATTTATCTTGAATATTCAGAGAATTGTGACAACAAATTACCCCCCTTCCAAGTTCTGCATGATTTAGGACACTGTACTATGGAAAACCAAGATGGCATTGTGGAAACAAAAAAATAACCAATATTTTCATCTGCCCAAGTTTTCATAATGAAGGTAATATCAGAAGTACAAAACAAATTTGGTATCAGGCTAAATGTATTTATCCACAATATCAGCCCTTACATTGGAAAAAAAACACCTGCTTGGCTTCTTGTGTGCCTAATGCCTGAACGGTAAATGCAACCAAGAGGCTTCCTTAGTATATCACATGAAATGGGCATCTGACAAATGTGGCATTGGGTCAGCCTAACAGAAAGCAAATTGAAGAGATCATGGACCCCCCCACACCATTCTATCTCTTCTTATAATTTCAAATACAGCACTTTAGAAAAGACGGAAAGTCATCAGAATCAAACATTTAAGGACAAAAAGAGTGGGTGATCAGAAGGAGGTCCATTGAAATGTAGATAAAGCCCTGTCCCATAATGCAAAATCATGCCTCACTAACTAAAAGTAAATATTACACAAAAATGTAAAAATAATTTAATGTAAATGTCAGCTCAGCTGAATGATGGATAAAAAAGCAGCTGTAAAACAAACTGTCACCGCATAAAGGAATTCTCAACAAAATCAAAAATTAAAGGATGCAGAATCACAACATCTAAATAATAGTTCATTGGTAGCTGCTGTTTTCTCAAAACTTAAAATAGCATTTAATTTCTGGGCTCCAGTGTAACCAGGACCCTAAAACTGAACTGCAGAATAATCTAGTAACAATTATGAAATAAGGGGACACTTATCTTCTATCTCTTAGCATATCCACGGATGAAATTTACAATATGACAGATAACTAGAACTTGGGGATCTTCGAGGGTATCCTCTTAGCTTGGGCCATCGATTAGGTATATTGTGGACAACAAGGCAACCAGTAACCAAAAGAAAAGCATTGCACACTGCAAAATCACCAATAGCCAAAAAGAAGGTGGTGTGACAAAGGATAGAAATATACACAAATCCAAAAGTTCCACCACCAGAATGATTTATTAACTGAAAAAGTCAAATTAAGTGTTTTATCCACATTCACATAGCTAGACTTCTGAAGAAGTTAAACGCAACCCAGAAGCTATCATCCACTTTCATGTAACTAGACTATTAAAAATATATGAAAGTGGATAAAAGAACTTAAGTTGAATTTTTTTATTTACTAAATCACTGTGGTGGTGGAACATTTGGATTTGTGTTTATTTCCATGCCTTGTCACAACAAAGCAACCATTTGTGCTGTACAAACCATTACTATAATAATAGTAGAATACCAAGTCAATACCCAGAAGGATCTGTCACACAACAAACTGACAAGCCAGTTAGCAATCCTTGAATCACAGGATACAGAGTCAGAAAATTACAAAGCTGTTGACCCAAGGTAGGAAAATGACTCACAGGTGATAACACCATTGTAAGCTATAAAGCAAAGGAGCCAGAATCCAGTAATACATTCTGAATAAACAATAGTAATAGCAAATGAACAGAGTACACAGTCACTGCATGATATCAGACAAACAAAAGCTTTAACCTGTGAACTCTGTAACACAAAGTCCAGCAATCATCACAGAAAAATAAAATCATTAACACTGATTCCCATACAAAGTTGAGAACCCACTGTAGAGTTTCAGCAAAAAATACAAAACAGAATTGCAAAACATTTGTCAAAAGCTATCTTTATGCCTCTAGTAGTTATCCTGAACATATAAAGAAAAACGTTATGGAGAATTAGACAGTATGACAATCAAAGCTTATTTTATTTGATGGGGCATTCAAAGAAAAAAATAACAAAATAAATTGCATGCACAAAGTTAGCATAATGCAGGATATGCAAGGTGTGTGAGTTGAGTGAAGCTGTATTAATTCATGCACTCACATTTACTTTGATTTAATCAGTGTAGCATTTTATCATTTTATACTATATATTATGCTGTTCTGTAGACTAGTACAGTGTCACTGGGGTCAGTCTGCATGTTGAGGTACTCATATGAATAATCAGTTTTTACACAGTTTGCAGTCTGTGACTCTGGTATTTTTGTGGGCCCATGTAACAATTTTAGTGGTGTGCAGCAAAATTGAAATTGGTGAGTGTAATCATTTCATGATTCAATGAGTTTTTGTCATTTTTAACAATAATTTGATCAACAAGGACAGAACAGAGCAGAGAGTGATCTGATGTGTGAAGTAAATGATTGGTTACCATGGTCACAGTGGATTAAATCCAGTGTTAGTTGTTGTTGAGCTTCTGAATCACACAAATACATTTAGCCCTGAGATTAATTTGTATATAAACCACAGTTACAACAGAGGTTGCTTTTTCATGAGCTAAATATAGTACATGTACTAGTATTAGGGGTAAGATTTAAATGTGAAGATTCTGACTATGGTAGTCGTTTTTACTCACAGCCACTTTAGCAAAACTTCAGCATTTGTCAAGGATTTTCTGTATGACCTTATTTCATTCCCAGACAGTTTGAAACAACTAAACATTGAAAACAAAGACAACCAGCCAGTGATTCCATCAATGCTTTATTAAAAAATACAGCTCTAACGTCTCAACTCTTCGCACAAGCCTTCAAGGAGTAAAAAGACATCAAAAAACTTGCCTTATATAGTGTGTTCAGTCAAACAATTAGCTAAGTACACAATTAAATCAAATATTTCCAATTAAGCTCTTCATTAAGACCATATGGATACAAAGTATTAAATTTAGGAGTATATAAAGACTCTTTAGTCAAAAGCCGTTTTTTTAAAAAACATTCATCAAATACTGACACTTTAATTTTCTCTAAAACAGTGCCCTATAAACCTTCACTATTACTATTGTGAAAACATTCAAAATGGGCAGCTATAGAACTTTCTTGTTTCTTATTATTTATATGTCTTACATGCTCTAACATTCTGACCTTAAAGGCCCTTTTAGTTTCTCCAATATAAAACAGATTGCACGGGCAGAAACAGGGTACATTGGTGGAATCACTGGCTGATTGTCTTTGTTTACAGTTTGATTTGTGGTTTTTACTTCTAAACATTGAGAACACTTGACTCCCAGATTAAGTTTTAACTTAGTAGCTCAATTCAGTCAAAAGTCAAAAAAGAGTATGTGAATTCTGGTTTGAATCAGCTTAAGTATTCTGGTACTTAGATCATTTAGTGACTGTTCTATGAAAGGGGGCTGCTAAAACTACAGGCTTTGGGCAACCATAGGGATATAACTGATGTCTCTAATATGCCGGCATAGTGATCAGTACTCAGTACTAGATGGGTACCAGATGAAGAAGTAATCAAGAAAGTTGGAAATCTCAAACAAATGTTAACTATTACTAAAAAATACAAGAGGAGGAAATACTGAGACAAAGATGGAGGACTACATTAATGTAAAGTAGAAAGTTCTCCAGAAATGTGATTATAAACTTAAGCCTTGAGTTGACGTTGTATATTAATCATCATTTTAACAACTGCTTGTTGCAGTAAGGAACTCCAGGACTGTGTCTGTAAGAGACAATATAAGGCTGTGTAGTCTCTGAGGCTGATTATTATTTTTAAAGAAATTCTTGGAAGCAGGCAAAGCTACTTTCTACATGAACTAGTGATTTTCTTTTCATGTGTGAATAATTGTTTTTTAAGAACTTAACTGTTTATTGGGAGTCTAGTATAGAATATATTGTGAAAGTCTGATATTGTGTTAATATAGAATAGAGTGTGAAAGTCTGAGGTAATGTCTTAAAATTATTTGAATACTTTGCTGTAGTTTCTGCTGCTATGAGCATCAAAAGTTTATAAAGCATATATGTTTCTAATGCCATCAATGTATACTTTATGCAAATGATATTAAGATCAAGTATCATTTCAGATTAATTATTATATAACAGAGTAGGTATTCCAATGTATCCCAGCTTAGGTTTGGTTAATAACTGCTCTGCAATATATTGTAACTTTTTAGTGCAATTACCAGCCAGTTAACTGAATGAGGGGCAATTAATAATCAATGAGCAATCAAATAACCCTTTCCACCATGAAAATCTTTTGGAATGGCACTTATTAAAGGTGTGAATACATAATAATAACAGAAGAAGAACAAATTGAAAATAACAAAATTCAATAATTTGTCAGTCTACCAATCTTTCAAATTGTGTACCTTCTAATTTGAGAAGACCCAGTTGCAGAAATTGAAGTACATCTTATGCAGGAAGACTAGGTGCTTTACTATTCTTGGAACTTAAACTAAAACAGAGAAAAAAGAAGTAAGATGAGACATAATAACATTATAGAAAGTGGTGGGAGCACAGAACAAGAGACAGTAAAAAATAAATGAGGACAAGAAAGAAGAAGACTGAGGATGAGGAAGGAAGGAAAGAAAAAAATGTCCTAAGACAGTAAGAGTCAAAGGAGAAAACAATTGTAGAGATGTATGCATGGCGAAGGGAATGGGATAAGGGGCAAGAATGACGAGAAAATGGGTGATTCATTTGGAGAAATAGACATAGTTGAAAGGTAAGCAGAATTATTGCAATTCTTTACAATATGTGGTGAAGATATTAAAGTACTACAGCACAATACCAGCTGGGACTATAATATTGTTCAAAGAATATTTGAAAATACTCTCCTAAGAAAGGGCTTTTGAGCATTCGATGAACATCAAGGAATGTAGTCACCTCATTACTTCAGGAAAATTCTAGAAATCAGGTGTATAAAGAATGGAATAAACAATGCAAGGAAATGTAAATTATTTAAGAAGTTGATTGAAAAATTAGAGGATACAATTGCAGCAAAAAAATTCAGCAATGGACTGTTATTATCAAGGAGACAGATAATGTAAAATGACACTTTGCAAATTATCAGAACAAATGGAAATGAAATGATTAACGAAAGAGATGAAAAAGGACAGAACATTTATAAATGTGATAAAGAAATGAAGCAGTGGAAGGTCTGGTCTTGGGAAAGTGAAGAAGCCAAGAGAAAATGGAGCAAGAAGGAGGATGTGAACTGAAATCTTATCGAATTAACAGACGGGGGGAATAAAGTGGCAACAAAAAAAGCAGAGAACAGATATAGATGACAGAAGGGAAATTATTTCACTGGATTTATCAATAGAACTGAATATCATGGTAAGAAACAAAAGCGACTTAACAGTGGGAAGAAGAAAATGAAAGAAAAGTAGTAGTAATATGCAAAAAATGAAATAGGAAAAGTCCTGCTATGTAATGCCGAGTTACATGGTTTGTCACATAAAAATCTGTTCCATCCAAAGCACTGAAAGAACTAAAGGAAGAATTCTTAGAAACAGAACTTTCAAGAGTGTAGTTTTCATACACAGAAAACCAATCAGCAACAAATTCTTGTTTTATATTACAGAACTTTTTGCAAACGTGTGCAGGTCTAAGGAAAGAAAATTTGACATTTTTTGTAGATCTGAAAGCAGCATTACACCATGCTAATAGGAGCATCCTGTGTCAGATTATGATTCTCAGAGGAATACCCTGAGATATGGTTAATGCGATTTGTGAGATATACTGTAGAAATTAGGCCGCAGTGCATGTGTCATCTCAGGGATGTTATACAGAAACCTTTAAATAGGAAAATGGGTTAGGCAACTTGCAATTAACCTACACAGCTGTTACTAAAACAGATCACACTCTCTCAGTATATATATATATATATATATATATATATATATATATATATATATATATATATATATATATGTATGTAAATAATTTGCATCTATATTACCAACTTGAACGAACTGAAACACAAAAATCATTTAATCGATACATATGTGTCGAACGCACAGGTAAGCGTATGGTCACATCACCAACTACACACAACACACCAGTACAAACATTTTAAAGTGGGAGGCTTCACCCCCACACCCCCAACTAAATATACTAACTCCATGATCGCACTACAGTGGGGAAAAGGGCAAATTCACAACAACAGCCAACCGATTTATTTCCCTAGGAAATTTTAAACATACTAAGAATGAATGGAAAAGTTGAATGACTGTGTTCAAGCAGGCAGACAAGAGGGGTAACTGGGTTTTAATATCTAGGTTGGAATATAATGAAATGGTGTAAAAATTATTGACAGTTAAGGAAGACTATGTTAAATTGGATCATAACCCAGTTGGTGTTTTTAATGAGCAACTCCTAGAAATTCTGGAAAGCGATGAAATATTAGATTTTTTGAGCAGGGAAAATGTTAGAAAATAATTGTTCATTGAAAAACCATATAATCTACATTTTATGTGTTACCAAAATTACACAAGAATTTAGTGGACCCACCAGGTAGACCTATAGTTTCAGGAGTGGGCTCATATTTGCAAAACAGGTGTATTTTTGGATTCATTAATGAAAATGCACGTTACTAACACTGAGGAATTGTGTAAGGAAGTTAGTAAAATAAAATGGCAAGATGATTACTACTGGGTTGTGGTAGATGTAAATTCGTTATATACGATTATCTGATTGAAATGGGGGTTAGAGGGTATATGGGACATTATGGGAGACGGACCCAAAACTGCTTTGGTGGTGAGATTGCTTGACTTTTGCCTAACGCATAACTATTTTAAGTTTGAAAATGAAGCATTTCTTCAATTGAAAGGAATAGCAATGGGGGCTTCATATGCACCCACATATGACATCCTATACATGGGTTATTTTGAGAGGAAGTTCATCTATTGTTCTGGGTTTTATAAAAAGAATGTGGTGTTGTTTAAATGATTTATTCATTTTCCTTTGTAAGGGTGATTCTAAAGAATTTGATTCATTTTACTGAATTGAATATGAATGGGCATGGTTTAAAAGTCTTTGTTGAAAGGTGATTCTTGTATGCAATTTCTTCATGTAGAATTTTATGTGGATTTAAGTAATATAATCTAGTTCAAACCCTTTAGGAAACGTACTGCAGTAAATAATTTTTTACATGCAGAAAGTATGCATCTCCCCCACTTGTTAAACTCACTTCCATTGGGTGAAATGCTTCTGAAAAAAAGTTGTAGGTTAAAGTTTCTTTTAGAAACGAAAGAAAGGCTTTTGGAAAGAGGTTATAAGGAGGAGTTACATCAGGCTCTGGATAAGATTTTAGAAAGAAAACCTAAGGTAGAAATAAAATGAGGAAGAATATTGTTGAAAAAATTACTTCTGAGCCCAATGGGTTTGCAGGTAAGGATTTGTATTTTGTTTCCAAGTACTCTGCGTTTTCAGAGGTAATGAGAAAGGCAATTTTGGATTTGTAGTATATTGTGCGTGAAGATGAAAGGGTGGGTAATTTGTTTCCAAAATATGTTAAATTCTCTTATGGATATTATGAACATTATGGACATTCTCAGAAGTGCCAGAAAAGTATACTCAGCTCTGTATATCATTGCTGGCTGACTTCAGAGTTCTGCACTGTTATTTTTGCTTCACTGTATAGTTTTTCAAATCTCTGCTGAAGGTGTTGATTTTCCCATACCCACCCTTCCTATTCCTGTGTTGTTGTTTAAATTTGGAGGTTTTTGCAGTTGCCCACCCCCACTGTAGTTTTGATCTAGGACACTCCCCCCAGTCCCATCTCTTTACCTCATTCTACCTAATAGACTCCTTCTGCATTGTTTTTAGTCAATTTTAATTTAATTGCATTTTTTAAACTGTTTGGTCTAACATTGCTACATACTCAACATGTGCTAGCTTGCACTGCATTTGAATTGTTTTGACTGCTGTTTTAGCTACTTTTCTGTATATAAAAAAAAAAAAAAACTTTCCTGTAACTAGTGTAGTCCAGATTCAGATTTGCTGTATCCAGGACTGTATGTAAGCTTCTGAGCTCCCCCCCCCAAGCTTTCTGTGTTGGAGGGAAGCCTTCTAGCTTATCAGTGGGAGTGGTAAGCACTAGGTAACCTATCTACCACATAAGGAGTGGTTCTGGCCCAGAAATTGTAGTTATTGGCTGTTTGGGCAGTTTTTCTATCTCTCTCAACTTTCTGATTTAAAAGATCACATTTGCACTTGTTTCCCCCCTTTCCTGTAACTAGTTTAGTCCAAATACAGATTCTTACTTTTAGCACTTGAATTTGCTTATTCGTGATCAGCACTTGTTCAGAACTTGTAAGCACTAAATAACCTACTAATTACTACAGCACTCAACCTTCCTCATTACCTAGAGGAAAACAGTTTTGGTACTTACTTTCCTCACTTGCTTAGAGAAAAACGCTCTTGTACTCACTTTTCTCACTTATCTAGAGGAAAATAGTTTTTTTATTCAGGCATGTCCAAGGGTCAGCCCCCAGTGTTCTCTCCTGTCTATCTGATGAATCTGGGCATCTTGGGGCAATGTAGAAATTGCCTCATGTACACAGACAACCCTCTCCTCCTACCACCCAACACTACAACCTGTGAGAGATGCACTTATCTAGCCAAACTGGAGGTAAAGCTCTCTCCAATCAAGACTGAACTTGACAGTTAAGAGGAGAAGGTAAACACTTTCACCACACCACACTCATCACATAGTCTCTCTAAATCTACACCACCAAAATCCACACATAGAAACACAAAAACATTCGTGGAGGCTCTCAATAATAATCTGCTCAAGCAACAGAGACCTCCAAAGCAGAAATGCAAGTAACCTCCACCCCCAACACAACCCAAATGATACATAGCCCACAGACTCAGTGTGCCACTCAACCACAGCCAATAAGGCAAAACAACGTACCCAACACACTAGTCATAGACGACGCTATAGTCAGGCACTCTGATGTCCCACTCACCAGGCTAAACAAGGAGAGGTTACTGTCAGCTGCCTGTCGGGTGCCAGGATCTGCCACATAACCCACGCACTCAGGTCACTCCACAACAAGTACAAATATGACTCTGTCATTGTCCATGTTGGTGTGAATGACCTGAGACATACCTCCCTGGACTACATGAAAAGAGACATGGAAGAGCTCTCTGATCTTGTAGCCCAGGCAGGTATGACCCTAGCCCTGAGTAGCATTCTGCCATCACCCAGAATGATGCCGCAGTACAAGGACAAAATGATTGACTTCAACAATTGGCTAAGCTTCTGGTGCCATTCTAAAGGGATCCAGTATCTGTCTGTCTGGGATGACATGGTCGACAGACCACGATGCTTTGCCAGAGATGGCCTTCACCTGTCACCCCTGGGATTTCGGATACTGGCTAAGGTTCTTGCCGCTCTGATAGTGCCTTTTTTAGGCAAGGTTTAAATGACAAATTCTCCACCGTAACAGGAACAGGCAAGCAAAAACTGAGGGTGATGCCACTCAATGCTAGAAGTCTAAATCTCAAAATGCACTCACTCGAGGCACTCCATAAAATGGAGAACATCGATATCTGTGCAGTGATTGAGACCTGGTTCAAGGCTCCAGAGAGCACCCCTGCACTACCAGGCTATAACTCATACCACACTTTACGGCCATGTAACCTGGACCGGAACACCAAAGGCGGAGGTGTGTCCATATTCATTAAGGATATCCACACCTCCAGGCTAGTTGCTCAGCATAATGCAGCCATGGTTATCCAAGTGCAACTAACTCTGGGCAAAACTGTAATCCAAATTGTAGCTTGCTACAGATCATCCACCATGCCCCAGGATTCCCACTTCTCTTTTCTTGATGTACTAGAAAATATTAGGGTTCAACCAAACACTCTAATAATATAGCAATAACCCACGCCTGGGTGTGGGTAATGCGGGATTTAACCACGGTTGGCGTGGTTTGGTCCCGAGGGTGAAGCCCGAGGGACCAAACAAAGACAACCGTGGTTAAATCCCGCATTACCCACACCCAGAAGTGGGTTATTATATTAATGACATTATTTAAGAAAAGAAATAATTACTTTTCTTAAATAATGGCATTGTATAATGCCTCTTTGCTGCCCTTCCGCAGCTGTCTGGTATTCCGCAGCAGTTCTGATGTACTGCGCATGCCTACGCAGTACATCAGAACTGTGGGCAAAAGCAACGGAGAACGCAAGATCTCCGTTGCTTTTTACTGTTTCGCTATGTTAAATGGGTTTAACATAGCGAGACAGCTTTAAAATAAGCAACAGAGATCTCCGTTACTTATTTTAAAGCTGTCTCGTTATGTTAAACCCATTTAATATAGCGAGACAGGTTTAAAAAAAAAAGCAACGGAGATCGCAAGATCTCCGTTGCTTTTTACACACTGTGTCGCTATGTTAAAGGAGTTTAACATAGCGAGACAGCTTTAAAAAAAGCAACGGAGATCTGCGTTGCTTTTTTTAAACCTGTATTGCTATGTTAAACTCTTTTAACATAGCAAGACAGTGTTTTATACTAACTGAAAAAGTCCGGGCGACCGGACCTTTTTCCGTTAGTATATTGAGGGATTTACAATGGGCATGCTGGTTGGGCTGGCCAATCAGCGTGCACGTTTTAGAGGAAGAATTGTATAATGGGCAATTTCAACTACCCCACCATTAACTGAGAAAACTACTCATGTACCAACTCCTTTGCTCAACGCTTTCTGGAATTCATAAACTCCAATGCCCTGGATCAACTTATCCACACCCCCACCAGGGGCAACAATATCCTAGATCTAGTCATTACCAATATGAGTGACCGGTGTTCCACACCCGAAGTCAACGCCTCATTGGTCCGATCCGACCATAAGCTAATTACCCTAGATATCCACATCCTGCCTCCACCCCCCATTAAGGAAACCATGGTAAAATATTTCTCCAAAGCCAACTTCATGCTTCTTAAGACAAAAGTGGTGAACTTCATGACACTCATGCAGATGGACAATACAGTTACGACTACTGAATCCTACACAATTGTACTTTACAAGCACTTACATGAGTACATGGATCGTGCTATCCCAAACAGAACCAAGACTCTATCCTACAAATAAAGGGAGCCAATCTGGTTTTCCCCTGCCATAAACAAACTGTACAACAGAAGGAAGAAGTTCTTGCAAAAGAGAGTAAAATCCCACGAGTGGAGGAGCTCCCTGGTCAGCCTCAGTAAGAAGCTGTGATTCCTGATAAAATCATCCAAAGCTAGTTATGAAAACAAAATCACCACTGATTCTAAAGACAACCACAAAGCATTCCATAGCTATGTCAAGAATCTCAATGGCAACACTCAGATCTGCTCTGAGTTACAGCACAATGGCACTAAATATACAGACCCAACTGATATTGCCAACATCCTGGCAGATAGGTTCAGTGCTAACTTTACCCCCCTCTAACCCGTAAAGAGACCATCTCTATACTGGAAGAATACAAAGTTCCTGTAATCATGGCTGCACAGGTAAAAACCACACTCTCCAAAGCCAAGAACACAGCATCCATGGGACCAGACAACATCCCAGGCTGCGTTCTACATGAACTACAGAACAAACTGACACCCCACCTAAGTACCATGTTCAATCACAGCCTCACCTCAGGCTTTGTGCCTGCTGAATGGTGCACAGCAATGGTTATCCCACTCCATAAGGGGGGAGCCACCATGGACCCTAGGAACTACCGCCCCATTAGACTGACGAGCCTGGTCTGCAAGGCCATGGAACGTATCATCATGGAACTTATAAACAAAGACATTGGTAATCTCCAAACTCTGGATCCCACCCAGTTCGGGTTTGTAAAAGGCAGATCATGTCTCCTAAACCTGATAGACTTCTTTGAAGCAGTCACCAAAGCCGTAGACAAGGGTAAAGTGGTTCACGGATCTTGCCAAGGCTTTCAACACCATCCCCCACTCTGGAATTATAGATAAACTAATTAAACTAGGTATAAATCCCTATGTCACAAGATGGGTTGCCAGCTGGCTCACTGACAGAATCCACACTGTGAAAATAGCAGACTCCAAATCCGACTTCAGACCAGTGACGAGTGGAGTACCACAGGGTTCAGTCCTGGGTCCTCTCCTGTTTGGTATCTACTTCTCTGAAGTACAGGCTAACACAGAAGGTCTTTGGCTAACAAAGTTCACAGATGACTGCAAACTGGGAGCCATAATCAAAACTTCTAACGATGTGGACATCCTACAAAAGGGTCTCACTGAGACAGATGCCTGGTGTCAAAGCCATGGCCTCAAGCTCAATGCTAAAAAGTGCATTGTCATCCCCTTTGGTAAAAACTCTGTACCCATGAACTACAACATAGGTGGTAGTATACTTAACACCGAAAGTGTGATAAGAGACCTTGGGACACAGGTGGACAGTAGTCTCTCCTTTCATAATCACATCACCACAGTAGTCAGGAAATCCTTCTACGTGGCACACCTCATCACAAAAGGTTTCTCATCCAGAAAAAAAGAGGTCATTGTTCCCCTCTACTCATCACTCATTAGACCCATTATAGAGTACAATTCCCCTTTTGGTATGTACCTCACAAGACATCTACAACAACTGGAAAGGCCGCAGAAATACCTCACAAAGAGGATTACCGGCTTCAAACAGATGCCCTATGCAGACCATCTCAAAAAACTCCAGCTTTACTCCATCGCATATCGCCTACTCAGAGGTGATCTCTGCCTGACATACAAAGCTATGTCAAACCCAGAGCTGTTGGACATGCTGCACTTAAAGAAATCCCAATCCCTCCGAGCTACATGCTCTAGGGACCTAAACCTTGTCACCACAATAAACAGAACATGCCGGAGGGATAGATTCCTGTCCCAGAGACTTCCCATACTCTGGAATAAACTACCTATGTATATCAAACAAAGCTCCTCATTAGCACTCTTCAAGAAAAATCTTGATGATTGGATGGGAAATAGGAAATTCACCCCGGGGATCACCTCTGTGGCTCTGCTCGACAGTGGCACAGGAAAATAATTTTCTTGGGTGGCAAAAGCCAGGGTACCTTTTTGGCTGGGCTTGTATAAGCCCCAGGGCCAATAGCCTAGTACCTACCTATGAACTTATGAACCTAAGCTAATCTAAAGGAATTGTTGAATATGGCTCTTACTAATGTCCATAGGGTCATAGGTTGGTACTAGGCTATCGGCCCTAGGGCCTATACAAGCCTAGCCATAACAATTCCCTGGCTATTTCTTCCCACACTATTTACTTCCCTGGACCCCAGTCTAGCCGGGTGACTGACGTGATCTCCAGGGTGAATTTCCTTTCTCTCATCCATTCGTTCCTTTTGAAGAGGGTCAAAGAGGCGCTCTGCTTGACATGTATGGGCAATCTATCCCAGAGTCTGGGGAGTCTCTGGGTCAGGAACCTATCCCTCTAGCATGTTTTGTTTATTGTGATGACAAGGTTTAGATCTCTGGAGCATGTGGCTCTGAGGGATTGGGATTTCTTTAAGTTTAGCATGTCCAACAGCTCTGGAGTCTGTTGGCGTATTTGCTTGTGGGCATTGTGAGGTCTGTAGTTGTGTTAAGAATATTTCGGGCAGTTGTATTAATGGTACAAAATTTCTTTGTAGAAGTAGATTTAATTGTAACTCATGTGGTGTAGTTTATATTGTGGGATATGGTTGCAAAAATATTAAGTGGTACATTGGGCAAAGAAAAGAGCTGTTAAAGTGAGAATTATGGAACATCTGAGGGGCATCTACAGTAAAAATATGAAGAGCCCAGTTGCTGAACATTTTGTGAACATACATGAGAGTAATGTTGCTTCATTTTTCTTTAGCATATTAGCACAGCCTATCCTGCTTAGAGGGGGAGATGTTGTTAAGAAGTTAGATGAACTAGAGGGTAAATTTATTCTTAACTATAGGACTTTATATCCCAGGGGCCTCAACCTTGAAGTGGATCTGGTAAATTATTAAGCTTGTTGTAAATGTTGAAGGACTGAGTGTTTAAAAGTTTAAAACATTGGAAAAAATAATTTATTATAACTTAGAAAATATTTAAATATATTTATTTAAGATATGTCTGTTTATTAAAGTATGTATATATATATATATATATATATATATATATATATATATATATTAGAATATGGTGTTGGCACTTTAAAAAAAGTTAAAAAGTTTAAAAAGTTAATTGGTTGTAATTAGTGGGTGGTTGACCTGTATATAAAAAAAGTGTCTGTTTTCACTGTGCTTTATCTGTTGAAGGTGAAAAGCCAAGGTACCAGTTGTTACATTAAAAGTTGAACAGTTTTTTCCAGCGCATTTTCTGCTTCTTCAGTTTTTTTTTTTTTGACTATTTAAAGGACCTCTTCCCCACCCCCACCCTGGAAGTCAATTTTCCCTTTTCCATTTAAATAGTCTGAATTTCTACTTTTCTCTTTGGCAACAGATAGTTCCAGACAAATGGGTTCTGAAGATCATTCATCGAGGTTATGGATGTCAGGGGAAAAATCTTTCCTTTTCAGGGGGTAATTCCTCATCCATCAGACCAGACTGCTTTATTTTCCCATGTCCTTCAACACGTGCTGTCCCAGGGAAAGATAGATCCAGTTCCTTCTTTCCAAGTTGGGAAAGATTTTTAATTCAAAGATGTTTTTAGTGCCAAAGAAAAAAAGATGCTTAGAGATCAGTTCTAGATCTTTCTTTCATAAACGTGTTTGTTGTAATGCCCAAGTTCAAATGCTGTCACTTCACAACCTATTGCCTCATCTTCCTCATTTACATTTTCAGGTAACACTAGATTTAAAAGATGCATCTTCATCACATTTCTATTCATCCAGACTTCAGATATTTATTAAGATTCTATGTGTCTGTATCACATCCGTTTTCTGCCTTACCCTTTCTACTATCTACTGCACCAAGACTATTCATAAAGTGTCTAGTTGTAGTTATAGATCATTGTAGAGTTTTCAAATTTTTACATATTTAAATAACTTGTTTATTTTTGCAGGGTCTTTTTCAAAGTGTCAGGAATCTCTCATTTGTGTGAGAGATCTCTTTTACACAAGATGGGATTCCAAAAAAGCATTCAAAAGTCTTTTTGACACCTTCACACATGATTATGTTCCTGGGATATCAGTTAGACACCTCAGTTGCATAGTGTTTCTTCATTAGAAAAAAAATAGACCTATATCTAGACCTGTTTCATAGGTTTGCAATTTAATTACTGCATTCATGATACACTTGGTAAGACTTCACATGAGAAAGGTATCTGAAGTCTCTTTGGTCCCAGCACCAGCACCCCTTGTCTTTTCAAATCTCGGTGCTGTCGTTCATCAGAAGGGAAATCACTTGATGGAGGTAGCAAATATCCTTAAATCCAGATCTCCTTCTCTTTGTCTCTCTCCCTATCTCTTTCTCCATTTCCATAGAAGTTAGTGACCATAGATGCTCCAGACTGTGCTTGGAGAACAGTTTCAAGAAGGATAAATGTGCAAAGTGTGTGGGACACCAAGGGCAGATGGAAGTACATACATATTAAAGAGATGCTTGCCTTGATCAAGGTACTCCACTTCCTGAATCACCTTTGATCCACGGGATCTCTTCAAGTTGTTACAGTCAAAACCAAAGTCATGAGGTACATCAACAAGAAAGGGAGGGCCAGGACATACTCCTTTTGCAGACTAGTCATGGTAGCTTGGGATGTAGCTTCAAAACACAGTTTAACTCAACAGACATCCTATATTCTGTCAGAGGAAAATTGTGTGGCAGACAAGCTGAGTTGGGCAATGGCAGACCATCACAGATGGAAACCAGATCAGGGGGTCTTCCAAGATTTTATGCATCTGTAAGGGGTTCCCCAAATAGACCTATTTGCCTCTCTGAGCAATTGGCTGCCAGAATTATTCTGCTCTAGGGCTCCATGCCAGAAGGCCAAAGGCCTGGAAGACAGATGCCTTTTCCTTTCCTTGTCAAGAATGCTCCTGTATGCTTATTCACCTTTCTCACTGATACTCAGGGTACTTCAAAGATTCAGAAGGAATCCCCCAAGATAATTTTGGTGACTGTCTTCTGTCCCAGTGGTTCTTCCTTCTTTTGAAAGTGGCCAGGGAGAATTAACACAAACTGTTTCACAGAATGGATCTATTCACACAAGCGCAGGGGTGTTTGATACACTCAGATGCACTCAACTTCAACTAACTGCCTAGATGATAGCGTCTTAATTCCCTTTAGGCACCTGTTTACTGAAGACATGCAGTGGGTATTAACAGAGATATGAAAACCATCTACTAGAAAATCATCAATTAGCATATGTAAAAGATTTTCTAGTTGGGGCCAGCAACATAACCAGCACCCATTCAGGGATAGTTGTTTTCTGGTTTTAAAATATTTGTGTGAGTTACTGTCCTATAGGTTTTCTTACTCTTCCATCAGGGGTCATTTATCAACCATTTCAGGATGTCTGCCCATGGATCTTCCTCTTTCAATGCATTCTCATGTCGAAATGTTTTAGAAATAGATTTTTAATAAAGGCATCCAAGAAAAATGGTGGCCCCCTCTTTGAGATCTTAATTTTGTATTAGAGAAACTGACACTTGTTCCATTTGAACTAGCTAAACTGGTTGACTTGAGATTCTTAATATGGAAAACTGTTTTCCTGATTACTCTGACCTCCACAAAAGAGTATTTGAGTTACAAGCTCTAATGGTGAGTCAACCTTATCTCATTTTCCACAGAGACAGGGTTTTTTTTAGAACTGCTCTTTCTTTTATGTCTAAAGTGGTATCCAGTTTTAATTTAAGCTAAACTGTCCATCTCCCCATTTTCTTACCTGAACCTAAAAATGAGGGAGGAAAGATACTTTGGATGTTCACAAACAACACGGGTACTATCCTGAGAGAACTAAATATTTCAGATCTTTGGAGCAGTTGTTCATTTCTTGTGAAGGTAAGAAGAAGGGATAACCTTTATCAAAACAGACTGTTTCCAAATGGTTGTCTCATGTTATTGCCTTTGCTGTATTCACCATAACAAAACTATTCTAAGCAGGTTCATGGCCCACTCTACCAGGGCCTTGGCCTCATTTATGGCTTTTTGGAAAGGTTTGGATATTAGAAGTGTTCTAAAAACAGCACCTTGGTTCTCTGTAAATACATTTGCAAGATATTAAAAGCTTGATTCCTCCTCTAGGTCTAGATCAGGTTTTGCAAGAACCATTCTCTGGGAGCTCCTGGACTCTTCCCCTTCCATCTCCCAAATATAGTTAGCTAAGGTAATCTAGCCTATATGGCTAAGGCGCCTGCAGCAATGACCAATATGATGAACAAAGTACAGTTGTGTAAGTCCACTTACTGTAACAGTACATGTTCCAATGATCACTGCTGCAGTAGCTGCTCCATCCCTCCATCCCCCTTGTTACTTGGTGTGTTGTTTATGCCAAGGTGTAAATACTTCATTTTTTGCTGTTCCTTGCACTGTCCTTCCAGGCCTCAGTCTCTCTCTTTCTGTTAGCATGAAAACTCTGAAGGGCTTGGCACCTAAACTAGTCTTTTCTCAACTCAGCTCAAGCTGCCTGACTGTTTGGGCATGTGGAAGGTGCCCTGAAGTTTTGAAAACTGCCCAGCTATTATATCCTGTGCAAGTTATAACCCATGTAGCTAAGGCTACTGCAACAGTGATCATTCAAGCATATACTCTTATGGTAAGTTTACTTATACAACTGTACTTTGTTTTTCATTGGTGCTTTCATTTCCCCTGTTTATTTTAAATTGGGAAGTGCAGTGTGTTATTGCTATCTTATTCTAAGACCACTGGAAGCTGTATTCCTGTGGACAAGCTAAAAATCCAACAAAGTGGCATTTTAACTCCATTCTGTAAGTAGTAAATTAAAAAGCACATTTATTCTTTGTCACTAAAAGTTACCTAGCTATTCAAAGTAGTTTTGAATGTTTTTTGTGGGTCTATATCACATATTCGAACTGCAATAAGTTTGACTATGGAAATGTTGAACCCAGAAGTTCGAAATGCAATAAGTTCAAACACTCAGAACAGCAATTTTTTTCCCAAGGAAAAAATCGCTGTTCTGGTACAAATCCAAAAAACACACGTACACTTCAAACTGTCCCTAATGTGGGGGGGGGCTTCACCCTCCACACCCCCACACTCCCCCTACTTAAATATACCAACTCCGAGATTGCACCACAGTGGAGGAAATAGCAAAGCCATGGAGACGCCCCATTGAATTTTTCCCTGGGAAAAAATTTGGTGTTCCGTGGCTTCGCTATTTTGACATTTCGAACTTCCCAGTATGATGTTACAGCATTCGGACAATTCATAGGTTCATAGGTTCATAGGTTCATACTAGGCTATCTGCCCTAGGGCATTTATAAGCCTAGCCAGTGTGTGTTTGGCTTTCGCCACCCATTTTAAATTAATTTTGCTATGCCCTTTTTTGAGGTTAGTATACTGTGCCTCTGTCTAACAGTGACACAGAAGTGATACCCGGGGTAAACCTACGATCCCCCATCCACTCATCAAGATTCCTCTTGAAGACAGTCAATGAGGGACTCTGCCTAACCTGGACTGGGATTTTATTCCAGATTGAAGGGAGCCTCTGGGTTATGAATCTGTCCCTCCAGCATGTCCTATTTATTTCAGTGCTGAGGTTCAACTCTCTTGAGCGCGTAGCTCGATGGGATTTGGATTTTCTGAGGTGCAGCATGTCCATTAATTCTGGGTTGGACATGGCTTTATACGTCAGGCACAGATCACCTTTGAGCAGGCGGTATGCCACTGAGTAGAGCTGGAGTTTCTTTAACCGGGCAGCATATGACATCTGTTTGAGCCCTTTGATCCTCTTGGTGAGGTACTTTTGGGGTCTTTCCAGTTGCTGCAGGTGTCTGGTAAGGCACATCCCAAAAGGGGCATTGTACTCAATTATGGGCGTGATGAGGGATGAGTAAAGAGGCACAATGACCTCCCCTGATCTAGATGTGAATCCCTTCATGATTAGGTGGGCTATATAAAATGTTTTTCTAACCACTTTGGCCACGTGGTTATCAAATGAGAGATTGCTATCAACTTGGGTCCCCAGGTCCCTAATTACTTCTTCTGTACTTAATGGATTACCACTTATGTGGTAATTTGTGAGCATTTTGTTTTTGCCAGAGGGGATGACTATACACTTTTTGGCACTTAGCTTGAGGCTATGGCTCTGGCACCAGTTGTCTGTTTCTATGAGACCCTTTTGGAGGATGCTTGTGTCAGCTGGAGAGTCGATTATGGTGCCCAGTTTGCAGTCATCTGCGAACTTGGTCAGCCACAGTCCTTCCATGTTGGCCTGTACCTCTGAGAAATATATACCGAACAAGAGAGGTCCCAGGACTGAGCCTTGTGGGATGCCACTTGTAACTGGTTTGGAGTCTGACATGGCTCCAGCAATTCTAACCATGTGGGTTCTGTCCTTGAGCCAGTTTGCAACCCATCTAGTGACATAGGGGTTTATATTTAAGCTGGTGAGCTTATCTATAATGCCTGAGTGGGGTATTGTATCGAAGGCTTTTGCGAGGTCCAGGTAGGCTGTGTGGACCACCTTCCCCTCGTCAATGGCCTTGGTGACTGTTTTAAAGAAATCAACCAGGTTTAAGAGGCAGGATCTGCCCTTAACAAAGCCAAACTGGGTAGGATCCAGTGTCTGTAGGTCCCCAATATCTTTATTTATAAGGTCCATGATGATCCTTTCCATAGCTTTGCAGACCAAGCTGGTCAGGCTTATGGGGCGATAGTTTCCAGGATACGTTGAAGCACCACCTTTGTGGAGAGGGACCACCGTTGCTGTACGCCACTCTTTGGGTACATATCCTGTAGTAAGGCTGAGACTGAACAGTAGTTTTATGTTTGGGTTTAGCTCTTCTTGGAGTTCATGTAGGATGCAGCCTGGGATACCGTCTGATCCCACTGATGCTGTGTTTTTTGCTTTGGGGAGGGTGGCTCTTACCTGAGCATCTGAGATGTCAGGGGGGCAGCACTCTGCTGGGATAGATATTTGCCCTTTTGGTGGGGAGGGGGGGGGGAGTTTGCGCTGAACCTGTCAGCTAGGATGTTGGCAATGTTTGTAGTTTCGGTGTATTTTTTGTCATTTTGGACTAATTCTGAGCATATCTGGGAATTCCCACACAGGTTCCTAACATAACTAAAGAAAGCCTTGTGATTATCCTTAGTGTCCTGTGCAATTTTTCTCTCGAAGCTGGCCTTAGACGATTTTATGAGTGCCCATAGTTTTTTGCTAATACTGATCAGAGATGCCTTCCCTTTTTGGTATTTTGCTCCATCATGTAGTAGCTTCCTCCTTCTATTGTATAGTTTGTTTATGGCTGGGGTCCACCAGACAGGACGTCTGCCTTTGGAGGATTGGGTCTTGGTTTTATTTGGGATTGCATGATCCATGCATTCCTGAAGGTGTTCATAAAATGTGTTTATAAAGGATTCTGCGGTCTGGGCCATATTTTCCACAGGCCCGGGGGCTTTGAAGGATTCCACCTCGGTTTTGAGGAGTACGTTCAAACTACTAATATAGACTCCTTCTTTTTTTGTTGTTGTTGTTGCTGAGTTCCAGCTATTAATCAAAATTGTTTTACAGTTTACACTCCATTTTACGTGGTTTCTGTGCTGCCAAGTGGATTAATCAGTGTTACTACATTTATTTGCTGTGTTTAGTCACTTTTTTAAACTTAGAGTAAACATCCAGTTTTGGCCAGGTATTTCAGCCATTTAGAGCCTGATGGCAGGAGGGTAATTGCTGCAATTCTTTGAAAATAAACACTGTTGGTAAGAGCTTTAGCTGTTTGTCATTGCTTTTTTTCATTTTCCCTGTTTATTTTATTTTGATATTACTGAAGCATTATTGCTGTCTTGCTCTAAACTCAATCTGTGCTCTTGTGCACAAGCTAAAAATCAAAGGGGTATTTTGAATTTATTTTGCATCCGATAAACAGAAAGGGATGTTTTTTCCACTGCACTTGTTTTGAGTGGTTTCTGTCACTTTCTTGCATTTTACTACATTTTTCTCTGAATTTTAAGTTATGGCTATAAGTGTAATTTTACAGTTTGTATAGCATTGTAAGTGCTTTATATGCTGTTAAGTGGGAGCATTTATTTTCTGTGTTTTAGTCACTTTTTAAAGCTATAGCAAGCAACCAGTTTTGGTCAACTGTGTGAGGACCTTATAGTGATACTTAAAGCCATGGTTAAACCAGAAAACAAGACTTAAAGCAACTCTTTAGCATTAATATGAACTTTATTTCATGCTTTCGTCAATAGCAATAGACTTCTTCAAAAATGATGTGAGGATGAATGACTTGGGATGAAAATATACTGAGAGAGATGCAGAGAAATATATCTAAGCGCTCCATGCATGTTACAAACGAAGGCAGGACCCTAATACTGAAGGGGAAGTAATCAATGCAGCACAATGTGCTGATCCTCTGTGAATACAAGACTCTCTCTTTTAGAAAAGGGGAAAATAAAGATGAATGTGGATTTTGGACTTTCACAGAACAGCAGTAATGGTTGTCTCTAATTCAGGGTATGTAAGTGCATAGAAGAGAAAGGAAGTATTTCATTAAATATTCAAGTCTAACAGAAGTTAATTTTTCAACGTATCCAGATTTAGTAATCTACAAGATCAAAGCTAGAACAATTCCCAGGAAGTGCATTGAGAATAAAAGCCCAGAATTAGAAAGAAACATTTATTATAGATTCCGTCATTCATTTTGCTTGCACTGTGAATATTTGCTTAATCAAATGGCTGGAGAAACATTTTTCTCTGACTGAAAAGTATTTCTTTAATTGATAATTTAGTTCAATCTAACAACTTTCAGGCTAAGAAACTGATTAAGATTAATTATGGTAAAAATGGTTCAGGACTGATACAAAGGGCAGTACTCAGTCTTTTTATTCAGTTTAAAGTGAATATAAATTCAAAATATGGAAGACTGATAAATCAATGTTATACTAACTATAGACTTTTAGTGTGCAATAGATGTTTACTATGCATATTGTGAGAAATATTGTATGCAATGCAGTTTATATATAGCAAGAGAGATTCATTTGGTTGACAATACAAATAAGAGACACACAAATGAGTGACAAAAATGAACAAGAGCACAAATGTAAGACTACACATTTGTGTAAATCACACTTTGTTGGATTCAAACTTTATATAGAGTAGGTATCTGGGAGTGTGCAGGAAAATGAATGACTGAAAATGTGGTGTTTTTGAGAATGCGCAAAATTCTTTTATAGCTGGTAGTATGTATGTATGTATGCATGTGCGAGGGTTCACAGGTTATGGTCAAAATTAGATTTGGGTAAGAGGATATTAGTGCTGTGTGCCTGTGTGGTGTTGTGCATGTTCTGTGGCCTTTTTGATTAGTGATACTGCTAGAGAAAGGGTTTTTAGTAACATAACACATAGGATTATGGTTAGGGGCAGGGGTAGGGGTGGAGTATTGTTAATGTTACTCATTTGAGTATTGTTTTGTTTGTCACACATTTCTTTTGTTGCTCATTTTTGTCACTCATTTGTGTTGTTGACCAGTAATGATTCAATACAAGCAAACTCAGGATTAAAAAAAAAAATAATAAAATATATATATATATATATATATATATATATATATATATATATATATATATATATAGTGAGAGAGAGAGAGACAGAGAGATTTTCTGCAGAGGTAAGCCCAGCATGCACTCTCGACTTTAAAATTCTTACTCTGAAGTTACTGTACCTCAGACAAAGCGTGATTGTTCATAGGTACTGTAAAGCCTGTCTCACTCTTTTTCAAGGAGACAGCAAGATCAGAAAAGCTTGTAATCAAACATGTGAGCAATAATGTTTGATTCATATTTGTTTCAAGAAAAACAAACATGAACACTTGAACATTTGAGTTATAATGCTCAACTAAATATGATATGATATGAGATCAGGTGATCTGAGCAACTGGCTCTAACCATATGAATGGAATACTGATTTTTTTGGTTATACGGCAGCCATGCTTTAAAATGAGTTACGATTCCTGAGTTTAGTGCATCATGTGAACTTCTTCCTTTGGGCAGCTCAGTAAAGGTTCCCGTTAAATGCACATCACGCATAATAATTGTTCATTCATCCTGACTATGTGTGTGACTTTCAGGGTTTCTATAAGTAATCTTGATAGCCAGATGACTGAATTCTGTCCAAACACATCTTTTGCATCCAAATTTGATTGTTTCAACAAAAGTTAATAGGCACTGAGGGACTGCTTTTTGTGTGAAACAACTGTGCACTGTTTCTACGTCAGTGCGTTTTTTAATAAACGTGTATAACATTACTCCAAACTGGTCTTCTTCACAATTTATTGCAAAATATTGTGGAGTACCATAAATAACAACTAGTTTTTATATTACAAGAGTTTTCAAGGCAATGTTTCACCATATTCTTCACTGTTGCATTACTGTTGGAGTTCGGGGTGTGCTGGGTAGGTTTGTCTTCAGCATCATAGTATGTGTGGATTGCCCCCCTGCAAAAAAACACTTATAATGATCTGTGCAGATGGCTTTAAGATGACATTTATTCTCTATCACTTATAATTATGCATTTATTTAATTCCATTTCACAATCATTTATTTGGGTGTGCTTTATAGTTTTTATATAACACAGATATGTCAAACTATTTTTGACATGCAACCCTTTTCATAATGGATACAGAAGAAGCCAGAATTATCTGTAATTTTCATTCAGCCTTTTTGGAAATGGTTAGTAGTAAAGAGCTTATCCTATTTGTGCAAGGAAATGCAGAGGAATTCTTTTGTAGCATGTACTTATCTTTCCCACCTCACACCCACCTACCCCTTGTAGTTAGTTTCAGTCAACTAGACGGCCATATATTGCATCATCAGCAACATAAACTATAAACCTCTTCTTGAGTCCACTTTTTTACTACAAACTTAAGTAAATAAACACAAAAACAAATAAAACATCATGCAAAATTTTAGGATAATCAGATACATGATAGCTCTGCCTCCATTAGCTATAAAGGTTTGCTTTCATTCAAAGTGTTAGCTGTGTACAGCTGTTTCTAGAATTTCATGTTCTACATGTTTATTTAACCATGACAAAAGAAAGGTGCAAGTCTGTTTACATTTCTGAAATGTTTGCACAATAAGCAGAAGCGAAAGATCTTTCACTTCGACTTAATTTGACTTTAAAAGTCACATTGACTAATGCCTTCAGGTAATGATGTAAAGGTAAACATTGTATGCCTCTCTCACTTAAATGCCACTGTTCATAATTTTGACAATTCAGAACCAATTACATCAATGGAATTGCATGACCTCTTATCCTATGCAGAAATGGATTTCCTGCAGCATATAACGGTGAACAATTTTACTTCACAGTTGGGAGAAGTATGTTTACTCACTTTATTCTGATTAAGTTTGTAGAGGAAAAACTGGAAAAGAGTTTCTTTAAAAAGGAATTTGCCACTGCCTCAATGAACCCTTCCTTACGAAACTTACAAAATATATAAATAAGAACACCTGTAGGTATGTCTAGCAGAGGCTGTATAAACTGAAACCAATTAACAGTTATCCAACATCCCATTTTGTCAAGCTTGCACAGTGTTTTGTTTTGTTCAAAAAGTCGAAGGAATAGTATACAGACCATTTACTGATTAAAGGGTTTAAACTTTATGATGTTTAATGGAACTGGGTAATTGATAGTATAGAGCTAAAATTATTTATCTGTGGTCCAGAGCTGTTCTGAACTAAAATGGTAATCCATAGAGACAAGTTAATTTTAGACCAAGCGTGGATTGGATATACCAATCCGCGGTGGTGCAAGCGGTAGCATTGTTGCCTCACAGCAAGAGGTTCTCCTGTTCGATTCTCGGCTGGAGTACAGGGAGTGCCTTCTTTGTGGAGTCTGCACGTCCTCCCTGCAGTTGGTTGGGAGTTCGAAAGACATGCGTAAATGGGCATGCCTTCGTTGAAGTTTGGATGTTGAGCTGGCACCTTGGCATTTGTGAAAATCTACTGCCAATCATTAGCAGACTGGAGTTCCACTGTGGCAACCCCTAACCAGGAAAAGACAAACAACAACTTGGATTGGATATACCCCAGATAGTACAGAATAGGAACATAGGTTAGATGGGTTGGTATTCCAAGTCATTAATGCAAATGTGTTTTTTGTATTATTTCAGGGGCAGTGGTGGACAAGCACAGCTGAGCCACAATTCATAGAGGCCATTTATGCCAATTTGTTATGTCCCTGAATGTAGGTACACAAATGAACAGATAATGAGAAGTGACATAAATGTTCTTAACGGTATTTTATGCTGTTTGCGATTCAGAGTTGGTTTGTCATGCTTTCCCCCTGCATGTCTCAGATGTGGTATAAAAAGTGAAGACAAATGTATCAGAGTTGCAGTTGGAGAAAATGTGCTCCCTTATGACGATCTTTGCTATTTCTAGGTCAGAGTTGCTTGCCTCGGCTGAGCCAAAGCCATTTGCACCAAGTGGCACTCACCTACGAAGAAGGTAGAAATATAGGCAAAGGATTCCTTATTATAACTTTGGTAATAAAGAAATCCTTGATAGGTTTAGAATTGACAGGGATATTATGAAGGTCTTAGTGGTCAGGTTTGACCCCACCCCAGTAGGGGCACTAGAGGGATGTGTGGACTTGTTCTTCCTGTCGACACCAATGTATGTATAGCCCTCCATCTACTTACTACAGGAATGTTCCAGAGACAGTCTGGGGACACCTTGAGGCTCTCACAGACTACTGCTCTGAGGATATTGAAGGAGTCCTTGTATGCAGTCTTGGCTCATGTGGATCAGTACATCTGTTTCATGAGTCACTTCAGGACCAAGCTCAGACCATGTGTGCCTTTTATGGGATGGCACATTTCCTTGAGGTATTTGGTGCAATAGATTGCACACATGTCACACAGCGGGAGCAATGCTACAATAAGCAGGGTTTCCATTCCATCAGTTGTCAGGTAGTGTGTGATGCATGGTGATGCATCACCAAAGTGTCTACCCAGCATCCTGGCAGTGCACATGATTCCCATATCTGGCACACTAGCTCAGTTGACCATCTCTTCCTGCATAGTTGGATGTCCAGTGGTCATCTTGTTGGTAAGCTGAAATTCTTTTTCTTTTTTTTAACTAAGTAGTTCTTTATGTTAAAGGTAATTGCTGTATATTAATCTGTATTTTCTTTTTGCGTCTCTCTCCCCCTTTCTATTTTCTCTCTCTCTGCTAGAAATCCACTGGTGCCATGGCTCATGACTCCAGTGAGAAATCCATCTGGAGCTGCAGAGGAGAAATATAACACATCCCTGTCCCAAACTCGTATTGTGATTGAGAAGGTGTTTGGCTTCCGGAAGAGCCATTCTCCCTACAACACAGTTACACTTAAACACAAATTTATAATATTGTAGTTTCAGAATATGGTGAAAGCAATAGGTGGAAAGGGAATAACATGCCATGTATGGCCACCCCAAACCCCCCCCCCCACACCCACCTAAACCTTATTTTCCTTACATGGGCATATTTATCAATAAATATGTCCATGTAAGCTCCAGATCAAATGAGTCATACATATCTGCTATCAATAGGCCTGGTGATGGACAAAGTAATCTGGATGATGGGCTATTATGAGAACTACAAGGTGAGTTAGTGCAATGGTGTGATCTAGAGGACGAGGAAAGTGATCCTCCTGTCATTAATCTGTCAGTGTCACTTGCCGGTGACCTTGACCAGGAACATGAGGTTCTCCTAGGTGTAGATGACCATTGATATGGCCAGTGAAAAATGTCTTGTGATTGCTCATTGTGAGTGCTGACATTACTGTCTTGAGAGCCCTTGTTACTGTCATCTGATCTTCCCCTACGGGTCTGCGCAGTCCCTCATCCCTTTCCTCTGTTAAAACCAAGTCCAGCCTGACTCTGGTATGTTCAAACCAATGTATGAATGGAGGCTGCAACTGATGTCTGGTGTATCACCATGTTACGCACCAGTAAAACCATGGCATTATCCCTTCTCTCTCCCAGTTCAATGTGCTGTTTGAAATCTTCACATATACCCTGCAGGAGTCTAACCATTTCTAGCTGACTCTCTGTGACACTGATTTGAGCCCAAACTATGTCACAGCACATTTCCTGTTGTGCAGCCAATGGTCTGCTTGCTTCCTGAGGTAGTTAAAATAATTTGTACACCTAGCACCTCTTTGTAATATTATCACTGTGGGTAATGTGGTCTCATCCCCAAACTGTTCTTGTGTGTGTGGAGACACTGGTGTAGATGTTTAGGTTTGCTCCTGCTGTACATGCATGAGTAGATTGTCAGCCTGTGTTTCAGTCTGTGATGCAGTGTCACTTTCTGCAGCATTACTAACATTGTAAGGTGAGACAGCCTGTTACACTGGGATGCTGCCTGACAATCGCCTCCGGTTGTCATGCAACTAAATCATCATCATCATCAGTAGCAGCGGCAACACATTCTATTGTTGATGTCATCCATATTTATTGGTAGAGCTGGAACTGTTTGTTTCTGATGCTGAGTCTGTAAAAGAAATGATTACAGCACATTAATAGTAATACAACATATTGTGAGTGGGACAGTTACCATGAAGTCTGCCTTCATTTCATTAGCTGCTGATGTACAAGCCTGACCTATTAATAAAGAATTATGACATGTTTAATTACAGCACTATTTGTTCCATTTAATGTTAAATGTTTAAAAGGTGGATATTTTAAAACAACCTTAAGGAGGTGATGAATGCAAATACTGCTGCAGGTTTTGGCTAGATGGAACAATGTCCATGCAACCTGTTCTGTATCATAGTCACCCCACAGAGGGACAGAAGGAATTCATCATCTGATGTTAACTTAATATTCTGAGTGCCCCTCGCCCCCTGTAGTGGTCCTGGAAATTGCATTCTGCGAGACCTTGCTTCTACCACATCCTACCATATCATTTGCCTTTTCTTGCACTGTGCCAGAGATCTGTTTCTGCTCCAGCTGCATTGATATCAGAAACTACTTGGCTCCATGCTTTGTGCCTCTCATCTTGTCTGTGCCTCCCCCCCCCTTTACCAAACAGCAGTTTACCACATGTGCTAAGTGCTGCCATGAGTACACTATTTTCCTCATGGCTAAAGTTATCATGACTATTCTTGGATCCCTTATTCTAGGAAAAAAAAAATTAAAAAATAAAACAGCTACTGTCAGATGCTTGCCCCAGTACTATCTGCATGATACCAGCAGTTAACCAATAAACCACTGGCCTGCTATGCCTGCCATCAACACAAGTACATAAATAAGCAAACAGGAATATGATTTCAGAATGCATCACTTCAGCTTATTCAGTACCAAAATGCAGTATTGTCTGCCATTGCCAAGTGTTCCTCCCTCACTGACAATAGTAAAATAGGACTTTCACTGCACATCTGCAGTTCTGTCCTCTGCACAGTATACAGTCCCAACTGCAATAACAGATTCTACGACGTTTGGACAATAACAAGGTTCTGTAATGCTGTATTGCTCACGTATTACATTTTCAATGAACAGAACTACATATCAAACAACTTGCAAGGACTGCCCCTTAATTAAACAGTCATTCAATGTTATGTATCAAAGCACAATACAGTTCAAAATGCATTGCAACTGACCTTAAAAATATTTTGACAGCAACTCTTAATTGACCTGTTAATAAACTATTAAATAATTTATAAACTTTTTCTTATTTTTTGATGTCTACATTATCCTAGGAAATTTGCCACCTGTCTAAGCTATTCGTGAATCAATATGGCACAGCTCAGCCTTGCAGCATAAATTCAGGCCAATTTACATGTTTAGTATTCAAATTATGCTAATTTATATGCATGTCTATGAATCCTAGTGTAACACAAATGTGCTATGAAGTACTGCTGGGGTAGTCCAGATTTTTGCCAGTTATGAATGCATGTGAGACATAACATGACTGAGTCTGAAAAAATGTGGATGTACTG